>NC_073691.1:108399195-108465762 GCF_029784155.1 Uranotaenia lowii | reverse complement strand
TTAAATTTTGTTTTTAGTAATTGCACTTTGTTTGAAAAATCTAACAATATATGACTTGAAAATCTTATTTTATCACTTTTAAATGTTTTCCACTCAACAAAATTATTTAAAAAGAATTTATTCCAATATGTTATTCGTTATAACATAATATGAACTTCTTAATGCCATATTTTTAAAGCAATAGTAAACTCTCAAATTTTAAAAGAAAAAGTTTATTTTATGGGTTCACACGATCCCTCGAGTCTAAAAAGATACATTTCCTAAAAAAAATGGACTTAAAAAAAATGCTTTCATCTGATAGTTATAAAATTGCGCCTTATAGTATGCGAAGAAAATTAGCTGATAGAAAAACTTTCAGAATTGAGGCCCTCAGAGCCAATGAGTTAATGATGCCAAACGATTTTTCATATTTCAAACTATATTTGGCAATTTTTTCAGATTTTTCGAGCTTTATTTACATACTTTTATGTTCGAGAGCAAATTACTAATTTTGAAAAATATATGGAAAATGTCCAAATACAACAACTTTAAACCGTTTTTTCTCGAAATAAGGTTTCATGCACTTATACCTCTTTGGCTCCAAGGGCATCAATTCTTTTTGTGTATACACGGAAAATAAAAAAAGGTAAAATTTACCGAGATTGCAAGGTGATCGCTCGTAAAAGCCAAAAGGTAACTTCTACCTCTTCGAGGTGAAACTCACCCCACAGCGAGGTAAAATTGACCTGAATCGAGATTGGAAAAAGGTACAATTCACCGAGAAAAAAGGTGAATCCAAAAAGCTAAATCTTACCTGTTTTTTTTAAACAAGGTGATATATTTATAAAATAATATAATGAATTGTCCCTATTTGTTTATATAAAATAAAAATAAATTTTTCAATGAATCAAACCCTAGCATTTACCTTTCAAATCACTGAATGGGAAAACGATATTATTTACTATTTTGCTAGGTAAATGCGAAAAAGGTAAAATTTACCATTTTGCTAGGTGAATTGAAAAAGGTAAATTTTCCCTTTTTTGCTAGGTGAATGAAAAAATTTAGGTAAAATTTAAGTCGAAAGAGGGGTGGAAAAAAATCACCTCGCAAAAAGGTAAATTTTACCTTTTTTTTTTATTTTCCGTGTAAGTGTCAGACAAATTCTGTGAAATGAAAACTAATATGGGCAAAACATCAGTGGAACTTTTATCTTTAGATTTTGCATAATATTTGCCAAACTTAGGGCACTCATAGATATAACTGATTTTGTGATATGAATAATATATCTACTTTAGGAAGTCCAAAAAATTTACGTAAAAAATTGTCCGTACACTGAAATATAAGGTTTCATAGTATTTTTATTTTTTCCTCAGATAACAGCCAAATTTTCTAGGATTGTTATTCACGTTCTAAGTCAGTAATATTCGGTGTTAATATTTTTAATTTTTTACTTTACGCTTATTGGTGATTTGCAGTAAAGCTATTTTACATGCAACGTCAACTGGTTGTCAGTAACGGAACATACAAAAGGGTGATGATAACAGTATTTCAACATGGCAGTGAATATAAATTGTTTTAAAAACTAAGTTTTTTGTGGAAGCTACCAAGTTTCGAACTATTATGATTGCTAAATCTTGTACAAAAAATCATTAATTTACTAGTTTCAATGCATTTTTCGTTAATCAATATAATTTCGCATGCGAATTCAATTTCGAATCTTTAAATTCAAATCAAAGTGAAAATATATTGGAAGTGATCGATCTGGTGGATGCATGTAAAATTCAGGGATGAATGGGTCGCTCAATAAAGTGTTGAGCGATGCCCGGGCTGGTAAACCTAGCCTAATGTATCCCTTGTAATTTTCATTGCCAGTTCGGTTGCTGACGTCTTAATGCCTACACCGATTATTACGCAATACTCTGCTGACAAAAGGACTACAGTTATTTTTGAATTCTTGTAATCCATTCCAGTAACATTAGGTAGGATAACGGACTTATTTTGGACCGGGTACATATTTTGGACCACCTTGCAGCTTTTTTCCAATTTTTAATTCATATATCATGTTAGTCACGAAAATTTTGGAGAAATATAGTTAAAGCTACTTCTTATGATTCTAATCATATCTAACATTCCATTTAAATAAACTGATCAGGGGAAAAAATTGAAAATTAAGTATTGATTTTTCCCAGTTGGGCCGAATCAAGCCCATTTCTGGAGGACGTGCTATTTGAGGAGTCAACTTCCAAGAAGTTTTCTGCCTAGCTGTGATGAATTTAACAACTACAAACATGTTCACAGCTATGATGAAACACTTGAAAACTAGATTGCAAGCTCGAAGAACCAAAAAACCTTGCTTTAATCGCAATTTAACCCATGTCGAAAATAGGTCCTACTTAATTCCTTAGGGACTTACTTTGGACCACTTAACATAAATGGGTTTTATTTTAAATGTTCATGAACGTAATTAAACGTTGTACAACGATATGAAAAGAATTATGCACACTATTTCAATTGCTTTAAACCCACTTCAGTTTTACAATCTACATAAATGGCAACTGTTTGGTAAGCAGTTGCTTAAAGTTACAGCTTAAAGAAGCTTACAAACATGAAAAAACTGGACTTGCAAAAATTTTTTATTAAGTCATTTTTTTTTGATTCATGAAAAATTATTGACGGTTTGGTCTAAAAGTTACAAAACCATTCATGATTGATTCTCGAAAACCAAAATACTTTTTTATGTAGAAGAGTCGAAAAAAAATCCCGTTTAAATGAGGGGTTGGGAAAAAAAACGACAAAAAATCGGCAAATATGTGTAACAAGTTTCATTTTTGTAACAGTAGAAATATCTCATTTAATAGTAGAACAATTAAAACAAAAAATATATTAAACTTTAGCTATGCTATATGTGTTTCAAAATTTATGAAAAAAAAATTTGAAATATGTAAAAATTACTAGCGGAAAAGTTCTAAAAATCTAATATTTCAGCCCCTGTGGTTATGCAATTTTTGAAAAAAAATTTTGAAAAATTTACTCCAACGATATTTTTTTTCGTGAAACGAAAGTTACGTTAAATATAAAAATGAACATTTGTGAGTTTTTCATCGAAAAAATTGCATAATTCTCTCACATTTTTATCTTTTTTGAATCTCTGTTATCTACAGAACTGAAGCCAAACCCAATCCACAAAGGATTGGAAGTCAAAATGTATTAATTGATGTCGCGGAGTAGATGATGTAAGTCTTTCTAAAATTATCATTGGGTTTCCTGAAGGAGATTTGCGTTCAAAAATTTGTTCCTAAAGTTAAGCCAACTGGCCAGTATTTAATACTGTAGAGCAGATTTCGTCGAGATTAGAGTGTGCTGTCGAAACGTTCGAAAGTGAAAAACACTTTATAACGGAGGAGTTTTTCTGTTTTACTTCATTCTTATCGAAAATTACTGTGTTAAAGCATAAGAAGTTGTAGAAAAAAAGGATGTAGTAAGAAGTATTCAAAAATAAGTGTAACTAAAAAGAGGCTGGGAAAAATTGAAGAATGTTAGTTCAAAAAGAAAAGAAATGAATTAACATGAACAAACAGAAATCGACTACAAGAATAAGAAAAGAAAAAAAAACTGAATTATTTGCATACTTGCGCATCAATCGCTGTTGTAAATATAGCAAAACTAAGAAAAAAAACTTATGTAGTTTAAGGGTGGTCCAAAATAGGTCCAGAGGGTGGTCCAAAATAGAAACCTGGTGGTCCAAAATACCAACCAAAGTAAAGATCGAAGAAACGAGTTTTTAGGCTTAAATCTTGTTACATTGCAACAAACGACGACATGTTTCGATAGAAAAAGCCTTGATCTTCGTAATGAACAGATAAAGCAGTCAAAAGTTGTAAAATATACTTTTTAATTTCAGAAAATTGCATAGCCACTTCCCAGAGCGGTCCAAAATTGGTCCGTTACCCTATTAGGTAATAAAATTTAAAAAGAGTTGTAAGTTTTATTAAAGAAGCGAACTGTTTTACCAATACACAAATGTCTCTAAGCTTAGCTTAGCTGGATTGACTACTCACATCCACCTTGAAATATGGAACCCGAAATGCTTCATCATGAATTTCTACCTACAATAGTAGAGTTTATTCATTTATCATAAGTGATTCCATTATTGCTTCCAAATTACTTTTTTAGTATTTCGAACTCCATGGTCGCAGGCGTGGCTCAGTAGAACGAATTCCACATCGCCAATGGTTGCTACTCCGTGATTTATCGAGGCCATCAGTTTTGTTCAAAGGTCAAAAGAATGGTGCTTGGGATTAGCATCTCATCCTCAATGCACAAAACAGATGCTCGCTCTTTGAACATCAATAACGGCGCCGGCCACGTCCTAGTAGTCAATGGATAGATTGGAAAAGGTAGAAAGGGATGAAAGATCAATTTTTGTTTAACCAATACACAAATGTCTCTCCCGAAAATGACCTTTCTTCCAGTTTTTTTTTAATTCTTTGATTTTCCAGTAAATAATATTTCATTTGTTTTTCCGGTCTCATATTGGAAAAAGGTGCATCGAGTTTTAGAACTAGAATTGTTACTTGAGTAGTTTGTTTCAAAAGGTAAAAAAGAACAGTAATAAGAAAGTACGTTCAGGGCAATAAAAAAATAATTTGTTACATAAAACCTACAAGTTCCGAAACACGTGAACAGTGAAAGCGTAACAGGAGGTAATTCACACTTCATGACAAAAAACAACGAGACCTCGTCAATGTGTTTTAATCGAAAGCCGATTATTCGCTTCTTCCTACATGTCCTTCCAGTTTCTGATTCACAAAAATATGACGGCGCAAAGATGAGACACTTTCCTTGCCCTTCGATATTTCGTATTTTTCTTTGCTACCTTACCATCGCACTTGCCGTTGCACTTGTTTTTATGCGTCTTTTATCGGAAAGCACGTCACGCCGTCCGCCGGTAGCGTGTAACTGTCAGCTGCGAATGTCATATCGTTTTTTATCGGGTCCATGTGCTTGCTGGGCGCATATGCAAAAGGTTTCTTCCGAAAGCAAAAAAAAACGCCATTTAGCGGCAAAATAAAAACGAGTGCAGATCATCACGGCCGAGCGAAATTTTACCGCCGCGCCGTTTTTCCTTTTCGGATGGTCTGTTGGAAGCTGTTGTGTTAAATGACTACCAAATTTATCGTCATGCGGCATGTATCTTTTCCGATTATTATGCCAGGAAGTATGTCGGAAAGACACGACCGGGCAATGATAAAGAAACGTATCGATCGAAATAAAAAAAAACTTGACGGTATCAATTCGAATCGATTGAGGGGGAAACCGAAAAAAACTGCGGCATCTCAACTTGCCGACGGTCTTTTATTCTTGCCGTTTATGTTCTTTTTTGTTTTGATGTGCGGACAGAATGGAACTCTTCTGTTCTGTTTTGAGGTAGCACTGCTGCTGATTCAAATCTTCCGTTTTCTTTTAAGACTGCAGCTCGTTTTACGAGCAATCTGAGTCACTCGTTTTGCTGGACGGAAAATGTTCTTTTCCGAGTTTTCTCCGTTGAATGGCGACAACGTCATGGACACTTTTGGGCCGCGCGTTTCTTTCCAGACGGCTTTTGTTAGCAGGAAATTGATTTTTCTTTTTCCTTATCTCTTGAACACAAACGATTATGTCCTGATGATGCAATATTTTTGCAAAATGAGACTCCCAGCAAGAGTAAAAAGCCAAAAGATCGATCCTGCCAGGAGTCGAACCTGGAATCTTCTGATCCGTAGTCAGACGCGTTATCCATTGCGCCACAGGACCTGTTGAGAACATCCCGAACCATGTTAGGGACCGATCACTTGATCTGTGATGTTTTCGGTTGACCATTCTATTTGGCATAAAATATTCAAAACGTGGATCATTCGCCCTATATAGAGTGAGTATAACAAAAACGGCATGGCTGTAACAGCGGTGCTATTTTTCAATCTTCACTTCGGTAGTTAAAGTGAAAAGCAGTAAATCAGTTTGTAGTTAGATTAGATTGATGAGATTAATGGGGTTGTGTGGTAAAAAAATACTTCGGTTCATTCGGTGGTGTGCTGTCGGTCCACAAAATTGATAATGACTGGAAATGGAATACTTAATTTCATGACTCTACAAAGTTCAGTTGTGTCGCTTTTGTTTCTGAAATATTAAAACACACTATCTAAATCCCTGTGTGCGTGTGCTGTTGGTGATCGAAGGTCCTAATCCTAAACTGTATCTGGATGTTGATCCTATATAGATCATTCGCATTCGCATTCGCATGAACAGTCGCCTAAAACTTGGCGGTTGGCGCTACTCATCAACTCTCCGTTTAATGAAATTACAGTGTTACGATTTTGTACCAAAATCTCTTTCGAGATAGTGTTACACAACCTGACTCATAATTCCAAAAGGGGCTAAGTCCCCCATTCCGTTGCCTCAAATTCTTAAATCTCTTAAAATGGAAAACCAGCCCCCACATAACGTTGAGGGTGCCCTGGCCGAACCCTGCGGACTGTGTGGGAAAAGGGGAAGGTATGTTAGTCAACGTTTACTTACAGCCTTACAGGTAGATGCAGAGATCTCTACGACCCACCCATAAACCTGAGAAAGTTTTGGAGCCTTGTTAGTTAATTTGGGAGGGGTAGCTCTAGGAGATGCTAGGACAGCATTGCGGGATATGAGTTTGTCCTACACCTCCTATGCTCCTAATGTTTCCTATTGAAACTCCTAACACTGACTATGATGAGGCATTTGAATAATAACACTAGTTTACAAAATTTAAAAAAAATCGCGATCTTGATAAACTGACCAACACTTTAAATGTAAAATCGGGCGCTGAATCTGAAAATGAAATTCAAAAAAATCTCAGTAGAACCGTTTTTGAGTTATGCTCCAAGTATGAAATTTCGAAAAAATTAAAAAAGTTCTTGTACTTAGATTAAAATATCTTGGACGGCATAACAGTAATTTGAAATCTCTCTTTTGCATATTGAAGATGAATAAATTTTCTATCGATCATCTGAACATGGTTTTTGCGTTTGACCAACAGTATTGCTGATATTAGTGACTTTATGAGAAAAAAAATTGTAAAAAACGCATTTTTTTAGAGAAAATTTTGTTTCAACGAAAGTTTTAGACTCAATGGTAGCATTTAAAAAATCTGATTTTCTTTTGCGCTTAAATATCAATTCAAAACAAAGATTTCAAGTGGTTGTTTATTAAAATCGGTTGAAAATTGAAGAAGTTATGGCTACTATACCATAACAGTATTTTTAACAATTTAACGAACCGCAGTACACTTATCATAGTATAGGAAGAATGAAACATGATAAATCTCACTCGCTCCAAGTCAAAATTATTTATAAGCTTACCAAAAGGTCACATGCCAAGTTTCAGGAAGATCTGACCATAGGGAGGGGTTGCTTGAGTCTCAAACGTGAATAAAATTTTGAGGTATTTTGCCCGGAAGAACGAAAAATACTGGTTTTTCATCAATAACTTTTTTCATCACTAGCTGATTGTTTTTTATGGTTGATTTTCTTAAAGCCTAAGTTGAAACAAATATTTCACCCGAAAACTGTAGCTCGATTGGATTTGAAACAGAAAAGTTATTGCGGTTCAAAGGCCGCAAATTTTGTTCAACACGCAATGAGTACTTTTTACGCATTGCGTTTTATACGACAATTTTCGATCAAAATACAATCTTTGAAGCGCAATAACTTTTCTGTTTCAAATCCAATCGAGTTACAGTTTTCGGGTGCATGCGCGGTCCTATGGGGGGGTGATCGGGGTGATCACCCCCCCCCCCCCCCCCCCAAGCGGCAAAAAACCGTTACAAAATACTCGCAAACGCTGGAATTTCTATGAAAAGTTCGAACATTTCCTAGTGAATCTTCTTTGGAATTTTCAAAATTTTCCACTCCGTGAGGGTGATTGTTAAGTAAAAGTTTTTATAAATTTCGTAAATTCTTTAAATTGTAATACGTACGTCAAACTAACTAGCTGTACTTTGCAATTCTCTAGACTTATTTTCACCAAATTACTTTTGTTAAGGCACTTACAGTGTTTAATTCGAAATTGCTGACCATATATGCATCTTTTATACATTTTTATACAATCATATCTATACAATTTTCTAAAAATACCAAAAATACAACATCTTAAAATAGAGGGGATGAACAAAAATTGAGTTCAGGATATACCTCCAAAAAAAGGTTTTTGAACAAAGGCTTCAAAAACTTGCCTATGTATTAATTTTTCCCAGATGATATAAAACCAGTGATAATAATATCCCGTCATAACTCGACTATTTTCTCGGGCACAAGGACTTTTCATTGAAAAAAGTATAAGCTATAAGAAATTGCCCTTGATTAATTTTTTTTCATTTTAAATTATACATACATTATGTTTGAAAATATTGAATGCATGAAGAAAAAATACAATTTTTCACTTTCAAATCTATGAGTGCTCGAAATTTAAGAGAATACATTTTTTTAAAAAAAGTTACTAAAGCTGCATACCTAAGAGTTTGATTTTAATGATTTTGTATTAGAGTTAAATTTATATTTAGAAATTGAAGAATCGAAACAAGTATTTGTATTAATTAGTGTTTTCGAATCACGATTCAGCAATATACTTCAGAAAAATAATAAAACATTCAGTTTTTAATTCATAGTAATTGTTAACACATTCTCAAATAAATGCTTGAATTTCCAAAAGTATTGTTGGAAAACGAGAATCACTAAAATTTTTGTGAGAGTTTTGCGGTGATATAAAAATGTTAGATAACCTGAGAATTTTTTCACATGTGTGTATTTTTTCATTTGTAAAATAACATTTATATCGGAAGATTCTTTAAAGAGTTCTTAAATTGATAATTTTTAAACTACTCAATATACAAATGACAAAAATTATCCTTTTGTCAACAATTGTTCGCCGTGAATATTAAAGATTCGCAGATTGTTTTATAAAAGGATTTATAAGCTGTTTAAAAGGATATCAAAATAAGTATGTGGAGAAAGTTTGTTAAACTTCTCTCATTTCATTTTTTTTTAAATATAAAACTCTAATTAATTTTAATGAAATTTAAAGGGAAGTGGAGAAGCAGTGTGCATCATGATCTTGAAATATTGTTTTTTTTTAAAGAAGTATATCTAATCAAATTCATTCATTACTTTGATGATTAATCACTTAGATAAATTTTTTTTTTGAATCATTACAAATTTTATGCTGATATGAATTTTTTTAAGAACCCAATTTCAGTCTCTATTTTTTTACCTAAATGTTCAACTCCACATTCAAAAGGGTATTTCTAAATTCAAATGGCTACAGAATTTATACTTTTTTAGATGAAATGAATTTAAGAGCTAATCTTGATTTATGTTGGTGCCCTAAATTATTTTCAAATAGGTTACAAGTTATTCAAGAAAATTCTGCACTTTTCTGACAAAACTTTAAAACATTACAATTAAAATTCGGAATAAAGGTTCATATCTCATTTCTTTCCGTAAGAAAGCAAGTTATTTTGACTTCTGTGAAATTTTCTTTATTGAAGTTTTCTGTTCATTAACTGTTCCCAATTTTGTAAAATAATAGACTTTTAAGGAATTTTTAAGGATGTAATGACTACATAGAATTTAGATATTTCTCAAAGCATAAACTTAATCGTTTTCAGACTTCAGCAATTTTTTTAAATGAAATAAAATATTTGTTTTTAATACTTTCTTTATTAATGTCAGAAATTCTGGTCTTCCAGAATTATTAAACACTGTAGATTTTTTTCGATTATTCATTATCATGAAAGTAGTATTCCTTAATTGAATAAAGTATAATAAACAAGTTCAGAATCAGTTTTTTTTCCATGTTAACTTGTAAATTCATCAGTTATCAATGATTGATTTCATTCAAAACTGATTGTTTTTAAAACTCCACATAAACTGCATATCACCAAAACGAGAGGTGATAAATAAAATCTAGTAGAAGATTCGAGTTCAGCGCACCAAAATCTACAAATCAATCATCAAAAATTAAACACCAAAATGCTATCTTGCATTATTTTGTTAAGACTTTTTTATTAGAAAAAAACATTCCATATGTGAAAACTAATCTTTTTCATCTTCAAATTATATTAAAATTTATGAAGAGTTAATCACCGTGATTTTGTTTGTTAATTTTATTTATCGACCTTATCGATGGAAATTAAAAGAACATTACTAAGAACAATTCAACATTATGAAAATTCTTGCAAATAGAAAGTAAGAAATGTATGGATGTTGAAAATGAGAGAGTAAAAATTTATAAGAAGCATTTTAATCACATGTCAACAATTCATTCTTCATGGATAAACAAATAAACAAATAAACAAATAAGCAAATAAATAAATAAATAAATAAATACCCTAATAAAAGGGAACAGTTTCGTGTTTGATCATTCAAGAACTCTTCTATTTCCCAAATTGTACTTTGTACTCAGTGATGATGAATTATCGTTGTATTTTAAATCCATAAAGTTATAACTGCGACCACAATCTAAAATTAACTTTCTTTGCCTTTTATAATAATAACTGGTAGAATTTGAATATAAGTTAGGAATTTTATCTTTGATAACTTAATAACTTGATAGAATTAATTATTGTCATTTTTAAATTAATCATCAACTAATTTCGAATAAATTCTCTGAAGTTCAAAATGGATATATTTTCCTCATCGATAATTCACATTTCAAATTGTGATTGAATATTATTTCAAATGGAAGACATTACAAAGGAACTTTTCAAACAAAAATTCAATTGAAATTGAAGAAAAGAAATGTAAATTAATATGATTGATAATTTAAACTGTTATCAATTATTCTGACCTGATCTGATTTTGGTAAGAATTCGAGTTTAATTTCTCCCAAACCTGGTGTTATATTTGATCTATTCTTCTTCTGTGCACTGATTGTTGTGTCCGAAGCTTCAAATTCTGGCTCTATTCCAATTTTCAATTCGCATTCTGTTTCTGATGTTTTGAAAATACTTGCTTGATTTTTTTTGTTCAGAAAAAGAATCAACATTTCGATTGATTTATTAATGACTAACCGGAAATAAAATTGATTTGAAATTTTGATTCTGATTTATTTTGATTCGTATCAGTATCATTTTTTCGAGTTTGTGTGATGATTATGGGTTTGAATATGGTTTATAATTCAATTTGCTTATTTATTGTCCTTTTTTTGGTATCGTTATAATTTCTAACAAAATTTGAAATTCGAAACCCCTCACCCATGGACGTGTCCATCGCACGGGTCTGGTGTAGAGCAAATATTAAAGTCTCATTTGAAACTGCACTCAACCCCCCCCCCCTTCCCCGCCTTCCCCCCACTCGCACTCTCCAAATGAACGTTTTTTTCGCAATATATTTACGTTATTGACTGATTTTTGAAATTTGGAAAATCACCCCCCCCAAGAGCCAGCTCTAGGACCGCCCCTGTTCGGGTGAAATATTTGTCTTAACTTAGGCTTTAAGAAAATAAACCATAAAAAACAATCAGCTAGTGATGAAAAAAGTTATTGATGAAAAACCAGTATTTTTCGTTCCTTCCGGGCAAAATACCTCAAAATTTTATTCACGTTTGAGACTCAAGCAACCCCTCCCTATGGTCAGATCTTCCTGAAACTTGGCATGTGACCTTCTGGTAAGCTAATAAATAATTTTGACTTGGAGCGAGTGAGATTTATCATGTTTCATTCTTCCTATACTATGATAAGTGTACTGCGGTTCGTTAAATTATTAAAAACTGCAAAAATTACAGTTATGGTAAAGTAGCCATAACTTCTTCAATTTTTAACCGATTTTGATAAATAACCACTTGAAATCTTTGTTTTGAATTGACATTTAAGCGCAAAAGAAAATCAGATTTTTTAAATGCTACCATCGAGTTTAAAACTTTCGTTGAAACAAAATTTTCTCTAAAAAATGCGTTTTTTATATTTTTTTTTCTCATAAAGTCACTAATATCAGCAATACTGTTGGTCAAACGCAAAAACCATGTTCAGATGATCGATAGAAAATTTATTCATCTTCAATATGCAAAAGGGAGATTTCAAATTACTGTTATGCCGTCCAAGATATTTTAATATAAGTACAAGAACTTTTTTAATTTTCCGAAATTTCATACTTGGAGCATAACTCTAAAACGGTTCTACTGAGATTTTTTTGAATTTCATTTTCGGATTCAGCGCTCGATTTCACATTGGAAATGACCTTTAGTTTACTGAGTTCAAAAATGCTGTAAACTAGTGTAATTTGTTAAATGACTTGTTATAAGGTAAGAAATATGCAAACTGTGATAGAATCATTTAGTGAATTTTGAAAAATAATCTAAATTAGGGAGAAAGGGTCATTTTGGGCTAATCATACAGTAATCATCGAAAACTCCATCACAAGTAAACTAAAAGTAAAATTAATTCAATTACCAATTCATTTAATAATATCAATTAAAATTCAGATCTTTCGCTATCTGTTGCTCCTAGGGTAAATGATCTTGAGCGGAACCAATTGGCTCAATTCGACGCAACTCGGAACAGTTGACCAAGCGGTATGGATAGGGTTTATATCCGAACGAACTTTTTTTTAGTCCTGCGGAAAGATCTTGGTTTCTGCTTTCTAATGATGATCTGTAGAATATTTTAGAGTAAATCCTGATTACTCTAGAGCTGTTTTACTGAAGAAAGAATTCTGATCTTGAGCGGAACCATGCTGATCTTGAGCGGAACTAAAATATGATCTTGAGCGGAACCATTTTGTACTGTCAACATATTTAATAGTAATCATTCCAAATCTTTGTGTAACTGTTAAAACTTCAATTAAATTTCATCTTTAAAGATTTTAAAGTTCAAAAATTGATGTTTTTACGTAAATTACAAAAACTTAGCCTTCCAAAGTTGTTCTCAAAATATCCGTTCAAATTTATTTCTTACTTAAAAAAAGATTCACTTTGATTCACTGTATCTTATTTCGAAAGAACCGATTCTCTAGACTCAAATTTTAGTTATTTTATCTCAAAAATTAGGTTCGTTAGTGTATTTAAGCGATTATTTGAATGTGCGTGTTAAGGGTCATATTGCCCGAACAACTTTTGAAGGTAACGACAAAGTCAGAAATACAAAAAAAGATGCCTTAAATTACAGATTTTGCCAATAAAACAGTACATTGCTCTAAATCAAAGTGTGTTGAGAAAAAAAAATCTGATTTTTTGTACTTTTATCTCAAAACTCAGTGATGGATTTCGGTGATGCTAATTCCTTTAATTGCATTGAAAATTTTTGATAGATTGCCTCTTTTTTTATATTTTAGTTGGGAAAACTCAGTTAACATTGAAATTTTTATCAAACTTTTCTAATTCAAAGTAAGAAATCTTAATAAATTTGGAAATCTATTAAAAATTCAAAAATTCTCTAAAATCTGTGAATATTTCAAATTTCTGTGTTCAGTGACACAGATTCTGTGATAAAAATTTGCTCAAAATTCTGTGAAATTTTAGATTTTTCTTTGATTTCAGCATTCTTGCTCGAAACAACTTATTCATAGAACAAAGTTTATAATAAATTCCAGTTTCTTATGAATCACGATAAAATGAATTCATATTTAAAAAATATGGAAAGCGTTTAGCTCAATAGATAAAACACTGAATTCCCAAGCCGATTTCCATGAGTTCCAGCTCAAGTCTAAACATCAAACAGTTGGGAATCGGATAGGTTTTCAATACCAGGCCACCAATTGAACCGTTAAGTATTATAAAATAGCTAACCAGATGTGCTTTGCATCACATTTTAGAACTGAACGAATTTGTGTTGAAAATCATTTGAATTTTTGTTTATAGGTATATTGTTTTCAATTGGAATTTCAACATCAAGAACAACCTCTTTAATCGAATGCTGCTTCTTGGAGATCGAATAGTAATGGCAATGAAGATTGATTCTTATTCTGGAATAATGATTTTACTTTATTAGCTTCATTAGTTCTCGAATTATGCCAAAAAATATGTATGAAAGCCTTCCTCCACCTGACCGTCGTCCTTCTGAAAGAAAGAATCTAAAAACATTTCTTGTACTTCTACTTGTACTTGTAGGGTGTTGCTTACATTCAGGGGTAAAACCTGCGTGTGAGACATAAGGCATAAGGCAGCGCACCTAGCGGTTTATTTCGGAAGCTAGTAGTTCCGCTCAAGATCAAAGATGGTTCCGCTCAAGATCATATTTTACTTTTAAAAACTAAGCGATTAATTGATATTTTGATGGAAAACTTGTTACAAAAATCCGAATTATGCTTTTTTAAGAATTTTTCTACCATTTTAATCATTGACAATCAGTTTAAAGCGGCCAAGGGTTACATAAATTGACGTTCAAAGTCAGCAAAGATTGGTGAAAATTGCAGCTGAAAAGCGTATGTTTATAAAGCTTTTAATAACCTTATTTCATTTCATAAATTTTAGTAAAAATGACAAAGATTGTATGAAAAGATCTTAAAAAAGTGTTTTTTAAACATCTCGATAAGATTCATAAATAACCATTGCCTAGATCTTACGAAAAGTAAATGGTTCCGCTCAAGATCAGATTTCGACTAGTTCCGCTCAAGATCATTTACCCTAGTGTAATTTTCTATCAAATATTCAGATAAGAATTAACACATGATCACAATATTTCGATTAAGTTTCCACACAGAGAACAGACGTACAAGCTTGATCACGAAACTGGTGTAAAAATTCCAACGCCCTTTTTGAACCAATTTTTGTTTTTTGGCTAAACACTTAAAAGAGAACTGTCATAACAAAACTGAGAAAAAATAACAACATATAAGTCAGTTTTAAACAGGTGCTGTTTCAAGAAAATTGCTGTTGGAGTAACACATTCGTCATGTTCCATAAAAAATGTGTCCTTAAAATGTATTCGTTATTTTCTTAAAACTTGCATGAATTACTAAATATTACTAATTTTACACACTTTGTTGAATCTCAACAACAATGGTTACCCTGAATCGAACGTCACAATCGTCGATGAGTTACGTCTTTGTATCGTACCCATTTTGTTGAGTGTTCATGGTTGCCAGTTTGTAAGATTTTCTCCATTATTTCCTGTATTTTACGCGGGAAAAGTTGTAATTATGGAGAAAAATGAATAAATGTTTTCTTTTAAAGTCTACCGTTAACGAGACAAGTTGTATTTTCATTTAAACCCCGAAATCTTATCCTTGGAAAGGTCTGGAAATAATCATTGGTGCCGTGACCAGGATTTGGTGGCTTTCGTCGGAAGTTTGAAGGTCTTGACACATCAGCGTTATGCCACCATCCTACCGATTGGTCCAACCCTAGATTTACTACGTTACAAACGGCCATGGTAGCTGGGCAACAAGTTGAGAAAGTGGAGTGCTTCCAGTATCTGGGTAGCCAGATAACGCCTGATGGTGGTACCAGGAAAGACATCGAAACCCAGATCAGAAAGGCCCGATTTGCGTTTGCGAGTCTCCGAAACATCTGGCGGTCACGCCAGATCTCTCTACGAACAAAAATCCGAATCTTCATCTCAAACGTCAAATCCGTATTGCTGTACGGGTGTGAAACTTGGTGCACATATGCGGTGACGACGCGAAAACTGCAAGTATTTGTAAACCGCTGCTTGCGGAATATCATCCGCGCTTGGTGGCCTGGCAACTGGATCTCGAATGAGGAACTACATCGCCGGTGTCATCAAAGGGCGCTAGAAATCGAGATTCGGGAACGTAAGTGGAGATGGATTGGGCACACGCTGCGGATAGATGAAAACGAGATTTGCAGAGAGGCGCTAGATCGGAATCCAGAAGGTCATCGAAGAAGAGGCAGGCCCAGAAACTGAAATCCGAACTGTCGACGAGAGTCTTGACTGGGACCAGGTGAAGACGCTGGCTCCGGATCGTCAACAGTGGAGGTCTTTTACCATGGCCCTATGCACCGGAGGATCGGCGCGGGATCATTAAGTAAGTAAGTAAGTAAACGGCCAGTATTCAAACTGGCCCTTTTTCCTGAGAAGAATGACGTCAACCCTACCACAACGGTAAACTGCCCTGGCAAGTGACCCTGGACTTCATTTCATATGTTGTTTACCTAACTGAGCGCCGATCCAAGACCCATGTTACCCAAGTGTAGTATCCCAGTTCGTTCTCGATTAGTTATTCGACCCAGCTGGATAGCACTGATTTCAAAATCAGCCAGCTGGGCACCTGCCGTACTGAATATCCGCTTAATACTAGCTACCAAAGTATTTTGTTGGCACCTCGTGAGCTACTGCGCCAATAGCTAATCAATATCATTATATGATCCTGAATTATCACCGCTGAAGTTAAATTCAACGACGATCCCAACATTCTGTCATTCAGTTATTCAGCTCTTGTTCCCGATCAGTGATCCGGCTCGGATGGATAGTACTCAATCCAAAATCAGCCATCGAGCACCTGCCGTACTGACTATCCGGTCAGTACTCGCTCTAAAGTACGTCGCAAGTACTTTGAAGCTAGTGTACCGATCACTGATCGCTTTGGCCGAAAGAAGACAAAACAGTTCAACACGCATTCTAAAATCGATGTCCAAGGTGAGCCGAAAGTCCGAAGTAGGTCCAAATCCAGCAGTATCCAGAATCCAATGCACCCGAACCAGTCCAATCCACAGGAATCAAACAAACTTGTGAACCCAAGTAAGAAAAATTTCAAACATTCAAGTGAGATCCAAACCAAAACAATCTTAGGGCTACTATTATAAAACATTCGTTTTAGGTGGCCAGTATGTTGACTCTCAACAACAATGGTCACCCTGAATCGAACGTCACAATCGTCGATGAGTTACTCTTTGTATCGTTATCGATACTATCGTACCCATTATGTTAATTGTTCTGGGTTGCCAGTTTGTAAGATTTTCCCCATTTATTTCCTGTATTTTACGCGGGAAAAGCTGTAATTATAAAGAAAAATGAATAAACATTCTCTTTTTAGGTCTACCGTTAATGAGACAAGTTGTGTTTTCATTTTAACCCCGAAATCTTATCCTTGGAAAGGTCTGGAAATAATCACACTTTTTTGAAGATTTTTTGATCGAACTTGTACGTCTGTCCTCTGTGGTTTCCATATAAAACATAGCATAAGTTCTCAAAGTTTCATAGTATTCTAGCTACATACTTACTTACTTACTTAATGATCCCGCGCCGATCCACCGGTGCATAGGGCCGTGGTAAAATACCTCCACTGTTGACGATCCGGAGCAAGCGTCTTCACCTGGTCCCAGTCAAGATTCTCGTCGACAGTTCGAATTTCAGCGGCTAGGCTTCGCCGCCACGAGTTTCTGGGTCTGCCTCTTCTTCGATGCCCATCTGGATTCCAGTCAAGCGCCTCTCTGCAAATCTCGTTTTCATCTTTTCGCAGCGTGTGCCCAATCCATCTCCACTTACGTTCCCGAATCTCGATTTCTAGCGCCCTTTGATGACACCGGCGATGTAGTTCCTCATTTGAGATCCAGTTGCCAGGCCACCAAGCGCGGATGATATTCCGCAGGCAGCGGTTTACAAATACTTGCAGTTTTCGCGTCGTCACCGCGTATGTGCACCATTCTAGCTAAACAGCCTCTATTTAATTAAACTTTTTAACAAAGCATTTCAGAACCGGCTTTGAAAGTATACTCTGAACGAAAATATTTTCGCAATCTATACCTGATTTTAGAGTAGTATTCTTAAATGTGTTCAAAAATTTTCAAATGTTTGATTTAATTTCAATCGTGTATTCCAAACCTCACAATATTAAAAAAAAAAACATTTTCAAATTCGATGTAATCTTCTCATTCGAAATTTGAAATTTAAAAATTAAAATTTTCAAGTATCATTTTTCAATTTATATATTTCGAATATTACAGATTTAAAATAATTTGAAGTTATAAATATCCAATTTTTAATTTCCAAACTTTAAGATTCTTTTTAAATTTCTGTTTTTTAATTTTTACCTTTTTTTATTTTTTTAATTAAATTTTATAATTATTAATTTTATAATTATTTAATTTTATCGTTTTTAGTCCTCAATTCAATTCTTCGATCCGGATTATGAGCCACGAACACCAATTTTAAAAACCGTGCAGAATTCTAGTCCTGATCTTAAATCTTGATCCCGGATTCTGATACTACTGCTAGACACTGGTTTAGGTCCCAAAACGTACTGTGGACTCTTATGCTGATCTCGGATCCAGGATGCTCGTCGTAATCCAGATATTTGTCTCAAATCCTTGTCCCTGATCCTGGTCCCGGATTCATGTCCGGACATAATTCTGGATCTTGAACACATTTGTTTGCCTTCTTGTATTCTTTCGTTTTTCTGTTCATCTTTGACGACCGCAGAGCAAACTCGACGACCTCACCGAAAGCTCCGAGGCAGCAGGTCTCTAAATCAATGTCGGAAAGACCAAGCGATGGAAATCAACACAGAAATCCTTCCAATTCCGTGGTAGCTGGGCGACAAGTTGAGAAAGTGGAGTGCTTCCAGTATCTTGATAGCCAGATAACGCCTGATGCTGGTACCAGAAAAGACATCGAAACCCAGATCAGAAAAGCCCGATTTGCGTTTGCGAGTTTCCGGAACATCTGGCGGTCACGCCAGATCTCTCTACGGACGAAAATACGAATCTTCAACTGAAACGTCAAATCTGTATTGTTGTATGGGTGTGTAACTTGGTGCACATATGCGGTGACGACACGATAACTGCAAGTATTTTGAATCGCTGCCTGCGGAGTATCATTCGCGCTTGGTGGCCTGCCACTTGGATCTCAAATGAGGAACTACATCGCATTGCGCACACGCTGCGAAAAGATGAGAACGAGATTTCCCGAGAGGCGCTTGAATGGAATCCAGAAGGACATCGAAGATGAGGCAGACACAGAAACTCGTGGCGGCGAAGCCTAGCCGCTGAAATACGAACTGTCGACGAGAGTCTTGACTGGTACCAAGTGAAGATGCTGGCTCCGGATCGTCAACAGTGGAGGTCTTTTACCACGGCCCTATGCACCGGAGGACCGGAGCGGGAACATTAAGTACCTAAGTTTGACGACCGCAGTGAAAATCGCTCAACTTTTGCAAGTTGATGTTTGAATTACAGTTTAATCCACAAGATTTCGAAAAAAGTTGTAGTAGAAGAGTAGAGTTCATCTTTATTTATCTTTTTTTTTTTTTTTTTTTCTTTTTTATGGGAGTTTAACACGGAGTGTCATTCTTCCCTATCTTTATTTATCGATATTAGTACATAAAGTCATTACGATGTTCCATTCTGCGCTAGCGATTGCTGGTTACACTAACGACTATGGAATGGATAAAAGGTTTCTAAAATGGTGACAATTTCTTCCTGCTTACACATACTGGCCACAGCGTGGCATAAAATCATGGGAGCAACCGTTTCGGTTATAAGATCCATACAATTTCTGATGTGTCTCTGTATTTGTTAGTGACGTGTACAGCGTTAGTGGTAGTATGGCAACAAGCTTTCGACTTTGAAACGTATCTAGAGCGCTAGCTACATCTATCTACGAATTCGGGATTCAGGGAAGGTTGATCAGCATTGATCCAGATGATGTTGGTAACATACAATCTGAGAAGCTAACACGCACACCTCCCTGCTAACCTTAGTGTTACCGAAAGCCACTATCGTATTTCTTTGAATTTTCATCCACCACCGATCTCGTATTTTTTCCGGGACCTAATAGCCAGAACGGCACATGGCCATCAATCAATACCTACCTACCTAAGGGTCCGGCGCCGATTGACCGACGCATAGGGCTGAGATAAAAGATCTCCAATGCTGGCGATCCGGAGCCAGCGTCTTCACTTGCTGCCAGCCAAGGTTCTCGTCAACTGTGCGGATTTCAGCAGCTAGACTTCGCCGCCACGAGCTTTTCGGCCTGCCTCTTCTTCGATGCCCATCTGGATTCCAATCAAGCGCCTCTCTGCAAATCTCGTTTTCATCTCTTCGCAGCGTGTGCCCAATCCATCTCCACTTACGTTCCCGAACCTCGATTTCTAGCGCTTTTTGATGACACCGACGATGAAGTTCAACGTTTGAGATCCAGTTGCCAGGCCACCAAGCGCGGATGATGTTCCGCAGGCAGCGATTCACAAAAACTTGCAGTTTTCGCGTCGTCACCGCATATGTGCACCAAGTTTCACACCCGTACAGCAATACGGATTTGACGTTTGAGTTGAAGATTCGGATCTTAGTTCGTAGAGAGATCTGGCGTGAGCGCCAGATGTTTCGGAGACTCGCAAACGCAAATCGGGCTTTTCTGATCCGGGTTTCGATGTCCTTCTTGGTACCACCATCAGGCGTAATTTTTGGCTACTCTACTGTGTAACCAGTGGGTTACAAAATTTAAATTTATTTTTTTGAATCGGCACATTGATTATCGACCATTCACTTCCCCACAATTAAAACAGCAGTTTTGAACACACCTGGGCTACTGGGTGCACTCTGCGAACACGTACCGCGTACCAAGCAGCATGGCTGCTCACGTGGGAGCAACTACGCATGGAAGGAGCAAGACGCACGAGCGGGGAAAAGCTGTTGAAAAGCGGGAAAATTTCAATAGGGCTGAATTCTTAAAGAAAAGCCCAACAATCGATCAGTGGTGCGCCATGGATCATTAGTTTTTTGAACAGGCAAGCGTGTGCATCTTTGTGGAGTGTGAAGTGTACCCACCGTCAGGGACACTTCGGATACTTTTGAGTTTTTTTCTGTCGTCGGTTACGATCGTTCGACCGCACACGCCCGGCCTAGGTGGCCTCAGGGATTCACCTACGTCTAATCGTAAAAGACCAGCGTTGTGTCCTCTGGGG
The DNA here is from genome assembly GCF_029784155.1 of Uranotaenia lowii. Taxonomy (NCBI): domain Eukaryota; kingdom Metazoa; phylum Arthropoda; class Insecta; order Diptera; family Culicidae; genus Uranotaenia; species Uranotaenia lowii. The sequence continues at coordinate 108,444,919 of NC_073691.1, read as the reverse complement.
TGCGCCCCATAAACATTAAGGAGGACGTCTCGGGTCAAAATTGACTCTAAATCCTAAGGAGACCTTACCCTTCTCGGTCTGGCAACTGCCGGTACCGTCCGGAGCCAACCGATACCGCCAACGAAGGAAGTGCCTGCAATCTACACTCCACGCAGCCCGGAATCGCCTTTTTCCGAGCTGTTAAGCCAAGAAACCCAGGACTTACCCCGCCATTTTGTGCTGCTGCGTCCAGCCGAGGTCCGCTCACCAGACGAGCTCTGCCTTCACCTGGGCCAATCTTGGTGGCCTGGTGAGGGTCGTCACCACCGGATACCACGAACAACGAGAAAACCATCGATGGTACGTACCCAGAATAGCCCAAATAAATCGTACACACTACACACCCACACCCAATCAATTGTAACAATAAAAACCCCTGAGAACAAATCAAGTTTTTTACTGAACAGATAGGAAGTGCCTTGGTAAAGTGAAAGGTTGGTCCGCCCTTTTCCCGCGTAGCCCCTCCAGTTTGCCCAGTAGTGCGCCGACTCTGAGACCCAGGTCAAAGAGTCTCGTGTTACTGAGTTTTGTCGGGTAAACTCATTAGTTTCAATTGGCTCCCAGCCACAAATCGCGAAAGGTAAACGGAGGATTCGATTAGAATAAAAATTATTTAAATTTTTGAACCAACTGGGAGGAGAGTACACAATCCTAGATTGTGTAAGATCCGGGTCATTATCGGACCACTGGCACAAAATTCTTAATATCATCAGATAAACTAAAAGGCAGTGACCGTTTTGTTTGATATCGTAAAGTGCAGAAACTTGCACATAAAACGATTGAAAATTGATTACATCATTTGGCAAACGAACATACGACATATTCTGGACCTGAAATTTTGGTAACATTTACACTAACATATGGTCTTGAATTCTCTCAAATCACTACACAAAACAACACAAGAGTTGGCACCATTTTATTTGAATTTCTATTGTTTAGTTGAATACTTTTTTCTAGCTAATTACAATTATTATTGGTGAGTTACTGATTCTAGCAAGTTTGTTTTTCGATATTGTTTCGTGAACTGCGTATTATTCCAAAAATGGATTCAAATCACCTTCGTCTATTCAGAGGGATGAATAGTGATCATCTGCACTGAACAAAATCGGGCTATAAGCTTTATTAGAAATTCTAGTATTTTCGCACTACTAGAAAATCCAATACTTTTTATCAATAGAGAAAGGATTGAATTTATAGGAATTCCAATGAATTTTAAAGCAAGCCAAATTCATAAAATTTATTGTTCAATGTAATGAAATGAATGATTTTATCGCGTAATAAAATATGCTCGTTCAGTTTATTAGTTTTATTCAAATTTATTTCCAAGTTGAATAATTATTTGAAGTTTTTATTGATGGTTAATACATTTTATTCTCGTCTACCAAACAAACTCGATCGCCAATTTCACACACAATTCACTGCTTTCTGGAGGACTAGCAATGTACCGACAGTTCATCTGGGATATGCTCAAATTTTTCGTTGAAATCGGTTGTGGTTAAGGTGTTGGCCGCTGACCACATTTAGTATTGCTATCTGGTGTTTCCGTCTGTAGACTGCATTAGCTTTATTTTTTTCCGACTATTCTGACAATTTGATGTAATCTAAAAGCAAACCACAATTTCAATTTCAACATAAATTAATTTTTAAAATCACGGATTACCTGTTCTGTTGTAGTATAAAATCGTACTCGCAGTCGCTCAAATCCGGAGTTTTTCTTCTGGGCTGCTCCCCCTCTGGGATACAAAGATTTACCTAAAGAAGGATACATATATCATCAATTTCCAAATAGAAATTTAGCAATTTCTATTTCGATAATCACATTGAAAACAATTTACTTACCAATCGAAAAACCAACAAACTTGAAACGAACTCAAGTACACGGAAAGGACGAATTATCCCGCCAAATGACCTTTTTTTCAAACTGATGAAATTTATAGGAAATTCTTGTATGCTTTGCTTGGCACAGATAATTTTTGTAATCCATTGGACTTTCTTATAATTTTTATTGGATTTATCTATAGCTTCTATTAGTACCAGAACTATAAGATTTATTGGATCGATCTTTTAAATTTCATAGCCAGGTTTGGTTCAGTGTGGAAGATGATGAGATTGCGTTTGAGCTTGATATTCGGCGTGTAAACTATACGGCTAGAGATTCTCGAGATGCGAGGCGTCGGATGCTGCGTACGATATTGAAAATTCAACGAGAATCGGGTCATTTTGATGTATGCAACATAGAAAAAGAGTTTCGTCAACTTGAATTTGAAACGGTTTCGAATAAGTTAGAAAATATTTGCGATCAGTTAGAAAATGGAAACGTCAAGAAGTCTGAGTTACCACCATTCAAGTCTCGATTGATTCACTTGTTTTTCCGCTTGGTTAGATTACGAGATTCAATGAAGTTCAATACGCGTGGACTAGAAAAAACGGTTGAGCAACTTTTGGCCGATTACTTCTCAGAAGGGGCACCAGAAGCTGCAGAAGCAAAAGGTCCAGATGAGGAAAAGTTAGGTAGCGATGACGAAAAGTCACCGAATGAAAGCGAATCTGAAAGAATTCACAAAGTAGGGAAAGCAAAAGGATCGGCGGTAGCGATATCCAAACTCGGGTTGAAAAAGAAGCGGTCAAGCGTGAAAACTGATAGAATGTTCAAACAAATTCTCGCGTTAGTAGACCAGTGCGTTGAAAAACGTATGAGCGCGTTAAATTTAAACCAGCAGGTTCCAGACAGTAAAGTCAACAAGCCAGGCGCAAGCAATCCAACACCGGTAGAAAGTTCAGGGCGTAATGCACCACAAGTAAACCAACGGAAAAGGAAGGAATCCAGGCTCGTGGAGTCGTCAGAGTCTGAGGAACCAGAGTTAGATAGCCAGGAATGGTTGAGTAGTTCATCCGAAGAGGAATACCACTTCAATAGGAATGAGGCTCGTAACAGGGTAGGTCGGGTTAGAACAGTTTCACCACGCAGACCACGCCCGGTTGCAGACTGGAAAATCAAATATGATGGCAAGGACGAAGGGAAACGGTTGAACAAATTCTTAACTGAAGTAGAGTTTCTCGCGGAAGCTGAAAACATCAGCAAACGAACCCTGTTCAATGAAGCGATTCATCTCTTCTCGGGCGACGTTAGGACATGGTACATGGAAGGCAAGAGAAACGGAGACTTCGGGAATTGGAAACAATTGGTCAAGGAGCTGAAACAGGAGTATCAGCCTCCAGATCTTGATTTTCATTACGAACAACTAGCCGCGCAGAGAAGACAAAAACGGTCGGAAAAGTTCACTGATTATTATAATGCGATCAAGGAAATTTTCAGCTACATGTCGAATCCACCCTCAGATAAACGAAAGTTTGAAATTGTTTTCCGCAACTTACGATCCGATTACAAAAACTCACTAGTTGTTAGGGACGTTAAAACGTTGCGTTCTCTCCAAATCTGGGGTCGGAAATTGGATTCAGCTAACTGGTACTTGTATCGGAACAGAGATAACGAAGGGAACAATAGATCGAGTTATCAAGCCAACGAAATAACGGAAAAGACTTCATACAAAAGTTCTAGGTCTCAAAATAGGGATAGACAACCGCGAAAGCATAATGCCGAGGTCAGGAAGCAACAGGATTTAAAGCCCAAGAGTTTGGAAGAAAGTCAGCCGAAACACCATCGTTACAATGACACGCCGCAGGAAGGCAACAGCAGAAACTTGTTAGAGAAAAGAGTGGCGGAATATCGTGTCCCAGATAAGTCGATTTGTTTCAATTGCGGTGGTAAATACCATCATTTTAATGATTGTCGTAAGGAAAGGGAAAGGTTTTGTTACAATTGCGGTTTTCACGACTTCACGGTTGATAACTGTCCATATTGTGCAAAAAACGGGCGCAAGTCGGCGTAGGAGGACGTCGATCTCGACCACAAAAACCTCCAACAGTATTCGTCCCCAGCAAGTCCAACGTAGAGGAGCTCATTCTTCAAATAGAACATGATAATCGTCCGTTTGTAGGTGTTGAAGTCATGGGTGTGAAGATTGTAGGTTTGCTTGATAGCGGGGCACAGGTGTCGATTCTTGGTTTAGGTAGCAGAGCATTGTTGAAGAAACTCAGGCTGCAAGTCCTCAAATCGGAGACTAGGTTGTCTACTGCAGGGGGAGATAAGTTAGAAGTTGAAGGATACGTTCACCTGCCCGTCACGTTCAATGGAATGACTCGTCTTTTGGTCACACTCATCGCTCCGACACTACAACGGAAGCTGCTGTTAGGAATGAACTTTTGGAATACATTTGGCATCGAACCCCAGATCCTCGAGACAGAAAATTTCACCGTCGAAGAAGTCGAAGCGAATCCTGAAGAGTTTGTACTAAGCATCGAGCAGCGAAGGCAGTTGGAGGAAGTAAAGAAGGAGTTCAAAGTCTTCGAAGAAGGTACTTTCCTCGAAACAACCCACTTGCTTTTACACAAAATAGAGCTGGAGGATGAATTTCGGTCAGCGCCACCAGTTAGGTTGAACCCATACCCCTGGTCACCAGAAGTCCAGAAGCACGTGAATGAAGAGTTAGACAAATGGATTGAAGCTGGAGTCGTCGAACGTTCTACAAGCGATTGGGCCATGTTGATCGTTCCCGTTTTGAAAAAGGCAACTGATGAAGATGGCATAGAAAGAGTGAAGCTGAGAATGTGTTTAGACGCACGAAAGCTAAACGAACGGACCAGAAGGGACGCGTATCCGCTTCCGCATCAGGACCGAATCTTAGGTCGTTTAGGCTCCGCTAGGTTCCTCTCAACAATCGATTTGTCAAAGGCCTTTTGGCAGATCGGATTAGCTCCTGAATCTAGAAAGTACACCGCGTTTCGAGTATTTGGTCGTGGTCTGTTTCAATTCACGCGTTTGGCTTTTGGATTGGTAAACTCAAGTGCAGTCCTGGCGAATTTGATGGATCAGATTCTAGGATATGGTGAATTAGAACCGGGAGTATTTGTGTACTTGGATGATATTATCATCGCAAGTAACACATTTGAAGAGCATCTTGCAAGTCTGAATGAAGTGGCTCGCAGATTACGTGAGGCTAATCTATCCATCAACATGGAGAAGTCGAAGTTTTGTGTTCCGGAGTTACCCTACCTTGGTTACATCTTGTCGAGCGAAGGAATCCGTCCAAACCCAGAGAAAGTAGAAGCGATTGTGAACTTCGAACGCCCTTCATCCGTTAGATCCCTCAGAAGATTTCTAGGGATGATAAATTATTACAGGAGGTTTATAGAGGGCTTCAGTGAAGTAACCGCACCGTTGACTGATCTATTGAAGGGGAAGCCGAAGTTGGTCAGATGGAACGATCTGGCTGAAGCAGCATTTATTTCCTTAAAGGAACGGATGATTGCAGCTCCGATCCTAGTCAATCCTAACTTTGAGCTTCCTTTCACAGTGCAGACCGACGCTAGCGACAGTGCGATTGCAGGAATCCTTACTCAGGAACATGATGGGAGTGAACACGTGATAGCTTATTTTTCGAAGAAATTAACAACGCCTCAAAGATCTTGGAAAGCTGCAGAGAAGGAGGGGTTGGCGGCATTGGAGGCGATCGAGAAATTTCGACCCTACATAGAAGGAACGAGATTCACACTTGTCACCGATTCTTCCGCACTATCGTTCATCATGAATACGAAGTGGAAATCTACCTCCAAACTCAGCCGATGGAGTATGCACTTGCAACAATACGACATGACAGTGCGACATAGAAAAGGATCAGAGAACGTAGTGCCGGATGCTCTTTCTAGGTCGGTTGAGGTAGCTCAGGTGCAAAGCAGTCGAGATTGGTATGCGGGATTGTACAAAAAGGTTTCAGCAAACCCTGAGGACTTCGCAGATTTTAAGATCGAGAATTCAAAACTCTACAAGTTTGTTTCAAATCGGACAGACATGCTAGATTACCAATTTGATTGGAAGCTTTGCATTCCGGAAAATCTACGGGCCGCGGTGTTGAAGGAAGAACATGATGAAGCAATGCATCCAGGCTTCGAAAAGACAATCCACAGGTTGAAAACAAGGTACTACTGGCCGCGCATGGTCCTAGATTGCAAGCAGTATGTGCAAGCCTGTGATGTCTGCAAGCAATGCAAACCGTCCACCGTAGCAGCAACACCGCAACTAGGGCAACAACGTCTCACCAACAAACCCTTCCAGATTCTGGCACTGGATTTCATCCAAAGTCTACCTCGGAGTCGGAATGGCAAAGCTCATTTATTAGTGCTGATGGATCAGTTTTCAAAATGGACAATGCTGTTCCCACTCCGAAAGATTGAGGCGAAAGAAGTGTGCCAAATTGTGGAAGATTGTTGGATGAAACAGTTTGGGACTCCGGAAGTAATAATATCTGACAACGCTTCAACTTTTGTAGGGAAAGAATTCCAGGCTCTCTTACAACGCAGGGGTGTGCAGCATTGGCCAAATTCCAGGCATCACAGCCAAGCAAACCCTGTTGAAAGAATGAACAGAACCATTAACGCCTGCTTGAGAACCTACATGCAGCAGGACCAAAGAAAATGGGATACGAAACTTGCCACAATACAGGAAATGATCAACAACACTGTTCATTCTTCAACGGGCATGTCACCTTTTCGAATACTCTACGGTCACGAGAAAGTGGCCAAGGGTGACCAGCATCTGCTAGAGAGAGACGAGGTTGACCTAACTTTTCCAGAGAGAGATCAGCTGCAGAAGGAGCTTAATCATAAAATTTTTAAAATCGTAGAACAAAACCTGGCTAAGAGTCACGATAAAATGGTGAGAACCTACAACCTCCGACATAAGCGATTCGCTCCCTCGTACCATATAGGGCAACGCGTATTGAAACGTAATTTTAAATTATCATCCGCTTCCGAAAACTACAATGCCAAATATGGCCCAGTTTACACACCGTGCATCGTTAAGGCTCGAAGAGGGACAAATTCCTACGAACTGGTAGACGAAGCAGGTAAGCATCTTGGCGTTTTCTCCGCTGCAGATTTACGTCCAGATTCCAATCCACCACAGAAAGCGAAAACTTAAAAAAAATGAAACCTATATTAGTTACTAACGAACCCACAAAAAAAATGTTGTAATATAATACCGTTTAAATGCAGCAGCAGGTTAGCAATTGTTTAGGTCATCATCAATTCCATAGAGCATGAAGAAGAAAGGTAAATACATCAGGTGTGCACTCAGCAACGCCGATTTTTAGAAACGCACCGTCATCACGGTTAGAGAAAAGCCGGTTATCTCGGTCTGCAAAATGAGCAGTGCAGATCCCTGGACTTCGGATGCTGGAGCTAGAAGAGCTCAGGTGCGAAGTCGATGTAGCAGGCGTTGTTGGTGGCACCACCCCTTTCATAGAAGGGTAACATGAACCACCCACTCTAGAGCTAGATGAGCTCAGGTGGGTGATCTTAATAGAGATGAATTTGATGATGATTCTCTTTGTTGTCAATAGTACAGCAAATCTTCGATCACTCTCTCTAGAGCTAGAGGTGCTCAGCGAAGTGGTCATTAAAGCAGCAGACAGGTAGGAGAGTTATTCGTTGTGAATCAACAACAATCAGTGCCACCTACTCTAGAGCTACAGGTGCTCAGTTAGGTGGTGGCAGGATGTTACTTTCCTGATGATCGACGTTCCGTTAAACACAATGATCTTCCATCGATGCAGAGAAATCGCGTAGCACTTCATTCAGTGGTTGTGGTATTATTTCCATGACTTAATTTGGACTGCGTATGCTGGAGCTAGAGGAGCTCAGGTACGTGGTCATGACAGGTTCCCATTAGATTGCCGTTGGTGTAATTCTCATTCACTGACAGCAGATCATCCTAGCTGGAGTTATCAGAGCTCAGGAGGATGATTGTGTAGGATGAGGAGTATCAAAGAGAAGGCGCTTGCTTGATGATTCATTGCTCGACGCAAGTTAATGTTGAGCGAATTCCCAGATCAAAACAGAAGACGGAGTAGGGAATAACCTCTAGTGAGAAGTGAGTTGAAAGTAATCAGCTCATCTCATCGTGATATCATGGCTAGTGAGCGGCTCTCTTGTTGAAGTATGTTGTAGCTGAAAGAGAAAAGAGTAGGAGAATGACATAATTAATTTAGAGCTTTTAAAGTCCGGACTAAAAGCTTTACTTAGGTATAAGAAGAAGATCATTTAGGTTATGATATAGCATGATAGTAAATTAATGAAATTTTAAGTTTTTAAGTAGATTTAGGGATTAGTTAATAAAAATAAACTCTTACCTGTTTCTAACCAAGCGGAATTTTCTTCTTATGCAAGTGAAGACCTAGTACACTCCCATCGCGAGGGAGCATAAAACAATTGTCGGTTACTCCAAAGAACACACTTTAACAGTCCAGAATGGCCATCTGGCGGTTACGCTGAAAAGAAAAACAATTCGTCTGGCTTAACGGGTTTGAGACACATATTTTAGTGACTTATCGTGATCATAATTGCTGTTTTATCCGTGCACGTTATCCAGTAAAAATTCGTCACTTCGTTGTACGGCACTTAAAGTTGCGATCGCGAACGCGTGTGAATTATAACTGCGGAAACACTCTCTCTCTTTGAAAGAATAAGAGGAGCAGAGCATAATTCTCCATCAGTTAAGAAACTCACCAAAGGTGTCAACTGACATTATACTACACACTAAATATTAAACACTCGTGTTCAATTATAGCAGATTTTGAGCTAAAATCTTGCTTATAGTTGTCGTACAATTTAATATGTTTGTTTGTCTGAAAGGTGTCAATGAATGTCAACTGTTTCGCGCTCCATTATTATTGTTCAATGAAAGTTTTTATTCTCGGTAACTGCATGTTAGTTTTGAGGTTTTATTAATTAAGTCGTGTTCAAATTGAACAATTGTATTGCAATTGTTCGATTGAAGTGGGGGATAGTGTAACCAGTGGGTTACAAAATTTAAATTTATTTTTTTGAATCGGCACATTGATTATCGACCATTCACTTCCCCACAATTAAAACAGCAGTTTTGAACACACCTGGGCTACTGGGTGCACTCTGCGAACACGTACCGCGTACCAAGCAGCATGGCTGCTCACGTGGGAGCAACTACGCATGGAAGGAGCATGACGCACGAGCGGGAAAAGCTGTTGAAAAGCGGGAAAATTTCAATAGGGCTGAATTCTTAAAGAAAAGCCCAACAATCGATCAGTGGTGCGCCATGGATCATTAGTTTTTTGAACAGGCAAGCGTGTGCATCTTTGTGGAGTGTGAAGTGTACCCACCGTCAGGGACACTTCGGATACTTTTGAGTTTTTTTCTGTCGTCGGTTACGATCGTTCGACCGCACACGCCCGGCCTAGGTGGCCTCAGGGATTCACCTACGTCTAATCGTAAAAGACCAGCGTTGTGTCCTCTGGGGTGCGCCCCATAAACATTAAGGAGGACGTCTCGGGTCAAAATTGACTCTAAATCCTAAGGAGACCTTACCCTTCTCGGTCTGGCAACTGCCGGTACCGTCCGGAGCCAACCGATACCGCCAACGAAGGAAGTGCCTGCAATCTACACTCCACGCAGCCCGGAATCGCCTTTTCCGAGCTGTTAAGCCAAGAAACCCAGGACTTACCCCGCCATTTTGTGCTGCTGCGTCAGCCGAGGTCCGCTCACCAGACGAGCTCTGCCTTCACCTGGGCCAATCCTGGTGGCCTGGTGAGGGTCGTCACCACCGGATACCACGAACAACGAGAAAACCATCGATGGTACGTACCCAGAATAGCCCAAATAAATCGTACACACTACACACCCACACCCAATCAATTGTAACAATAAAAACCCCTGAGAACAAATCAAGTTTTTTACTGAACAGATAGGAAGTGCCTTGGTAAAGTGAAAGGTTGGTCCGCCCTTTTCCGCGTAGCCCCTCCAGTTTGCCCAGTAGTGCGCCGACTCTGAGACCAGGTCAAAGAGTCTCGTGTTACTGAGTTTTGTCGGGTAAACTCATTAGTTTCAACTGGAAGCACTCCACTGTCTCAACCTGTTGTCCAGCTACCACGAAATTGGAAGGATTTTCTGTGTTGATTTCCATCGGACTTGGTCCACAGATTCACACCATCATTGAACGGGAACAAAGGAAACCAAAAAGCAGCTTGTCAGAAGTGGGATTCGAACCCACGCCTTCAGAGAAGACTACGACCTGAACGTAGCGCCTTAGACCGCTCGGCCATCCTGACTCTGATGCATATTGTTAAAATATGGTTATTGAATATGAAATCCCATTGAATATTCTATAGTTGATGATATTGATTTGGCTTTGTTTCTAAGTTTTATTCATTCATTTTATATATTCAGAGTGAGAGTAAAGTTCCCGTACTTTTTTTTTTAAATGCTTTAACAACCTAGGACTTTTTTATATAAAACCAAATCGAATCAACCGAAAAATACCTTCCGTACACCTCCATACATTTTTTCAGTGAGTAGAACATGCTTTCGACACTGCTTGCTACTAAAACTCTTCACAGGGTTTTTATTACCAATGCCAAGATTTTCACAATTGAGCTATACACTACCTCCAATCGCTCATAGAGTGTTAGATGAAGTATTCTACAGTAAAAAGATGAAACCTGTGTCCCTGTAAGGACCCCTGTGCTGTTTTTTGAGTGTAACTTCTAGACCAACACTGCTAATCAATTGGCAACGGACCCTGCAAGACGTACTGAAGCCGTGCACCACGAAACACTTCGGTCCAGATGGATTTACAGCTTCTAAATTGACAATTATTATAAAGCTTATATTATAAAGCTATTTTTTTCGCTTTTGGAGCTTCAGAGCCAAGAGTACTCGCCTACCTAACTCACAGGTGTAACCTGAAGGAGCATCCCATGTAATCCATCTTGTAGGAAATACTCATAGCTTTACAATATGGTACCGGAGATGGCTTCTAAAATGCGTTTAGAACAACAATTCGGTTGAAATGGCAAATGAGCAGCGTCGGAGACATTAGAATATTGATTTTTTTTTCGTTGTTCCATGGATGTTGCTTGTTATTCAGGTGGTTCGAACTGATTAATTATAAAGCAGGGTCGCGGTTGGAAAGCTTTTTAAAAAAGTACGGGAACTTTATTGACACCTAGTAGAGACAGTTGATTGAACCTTAAAAAGTATCCCATGAATATCCCTTCAAGTTTTCCCAATTTACTACTAGGACGTGGCCGGCTTCGTTATAGATGTTTTTTTTTAATATAGAGCATGTGTTTGAAGCATTGTTTATGGACCGCTAATCCCAAACACCATTCATTTGGCTCTGGCACAAAATTGATGATTATGCAAAAAATTGATGGCGATCATGTTGCGACCGGAAATCTCGCACCCGTACAGCAACACGGATTTAGCGTTGAATTAAAAGGATCTCCCTAATCCTGTATTCAATGTTCTTCTTGGTACCACCATCAAAAGTTATCTGGTTATCAAAATACTGGAAGCACCAATTTTGTCACCCTACTACCGTAAAAGTGGAAGAATTTTGTGTATTATCTTCTACGACTTAGTCTCTCCGACATGAACATTGAATTCTGCTACCTTGGAACTTTCGGTGATGTCATCGAATATGATCTGCTTTTTCGATTGTCTTTTGGCGAGTAACAATTAAAATTTCCAGCGAAGTCAAGATTTTTTAGCTGCTGCATTGTAGACAGCTTCCATGGCAACCTTCGATTCGGTCTTCAGTCGATCAACTAAGTCAAGTTCTTTTCCAATGCGTTGAGAAAAAGAAGCGGCGATAAAATACTTCCTTGTGGCACTCCAGCATTTGCCGAGCTTAAATCAGATAAGATACCATTGTGTAGAACATTGCACGAAAAAATCATGTATAATGTATTAAGCTTCTCTTGATAAAGTGCAACCCTGATGTATTCACACGATCGAATGCTTTTTCAAAATGAAAGAAAGATACACCGGGTCGACTCAGAGCATTTCAGCAGGAATGCAACGCAATCGATAACGCGAGACAACGTCGGCGCTTCCGTTCTGCGAGTTTTCTTGGTCATTGCTGTTCGTGATACAGTAACAATAGAAACAAAAAGCAGTTGTCAGAAGTGGGATTCGAACCCACGCCTTCAGAGAAGACTACGACCTGAACGTAGCGCCTTAGACCGCTCGGCCATCCTGACTATGAAAATTTTTATAGAATCAATATCCTTGAATTGATTTACAAGGTACACAGTAAAAATGTCATAAAATCATCATGAAAATTGCAACTTCAGGAGTTCAATGTTCTTGTACCAATTGCTTAGCAAATACACATCTGAACTTCAGCGCCCCGATCCCGAAAAGTGCCGTCATCTTCTATATTCGTAAATCACACCTTATTGCAACGAACTAACAGTTAATATAACGAAACATCATTAACCCTTCATTTCATGACTTTTTTATTTTTCCCTAAAAATCATGATGTACGCATTAAGAAAAAAATTTAAATAAAATACGATTTTCACTTTTCCATACATTAATTGTTGCATATTTGTTACTTTATGAAACGAAGGGTTAAGGAGGGTGTTTCCTACAAGAGATATTGGTATCATTCTTGGTATGAAGCATTACACCTTAAGTTGAAAGTAATGTCGGATTCATAATAAGAATTTTCAAAGAATTAAAAAAAAACCCAAATCCTTTCGATGTCTGTACTATTATCGAGTACGATTCTAGTTGGAAACTGCTTAAGTTGTTTAAAGTCCTTACACTAAAATAGTGGGCGTGTTAAAGCAGTCAAATCGAGATTCTGTTAAGTTCACCCTAAGACCAAGAATGCTCACAGGAGAACGAAAAATTTAAATATAAATGCAAATCCAATTATAAAGCAAATCAAATGTAATATTAAAGATTTATTTCTTATTGGTATATTGGGTGATTATGCTGACTAGTAGAAAAAGCAGGCAACTCACGCCTTATTCTATCTTACTCAACTACGACTTGTGATGATATAACAAAAAACTGCCGTAATTCATCACATTCCCTACTTCATATTCTTGACGCCGGTCGTCTTCCTCTAGCAACAAGCAAGCTGCAGCAGCGAGAAGGAACGAAAAAAAACTGATAACAGCAGCCAGCAACACTCGATGCGATGTATATGTGATTCGTCGAGAACAACTCGGAGCTTCGCTTACACATCGATCGGAGGGAAACCATAAAAACACAGGCGCCCATGAAGTGTGGGAAGGGTATCATCATGAAATTTCTCAACGGTTGCGAAACCGCCTCACCCCACCTGCGGCTCGTTGGTCTAGGGGTATGATTCTCGCTTCGGGTGCGAGAGGTCCCGGGTTCAATTCCCGGACGAGCCCGTGTTGGATCTTTTTTACTGTTACTTGATTATAATTTAGTCTGAGCATGCATCAAAGCTTTGCCTATGATCTAAGCTGTTTTCTACCCAAATTTGAAAAAAGATCGCATGCTACTGTTGCGAACATTGATAGATTACTATTTTTTTGTTATTTCATATTGTGTTCGATGTTAGATTTTAATCCTCAATTGTTACTGCACAAACCTTTAGAAACTTGAACTACACGCCATCGTACTGAATGGCCCATAAATTACAGATGAAATTTTCAGGTCCCTACATCCAAGTGGCGGCAGTTTTTCAAAAGCCATAGAGAGCAAACCCACACGTGCCCTTCGTGTTGTGGCAATTTGGTTCCTTGAGACCCTCCAAAAGTCGCGCCAACCGGTTCCTTCTTCCTCTCTCTGATGCGGACGATTTCAGGCAGCTTGAAATCCTATACCTACCCATACACAACTACCTATGCTCCTACCTTCCAAATAAGAAACGGTTCCCCGGGTCTCGTTTTGATTTGGAACGTGCTATTCATTCCACGAATTGCCCCAAAGCGGAGTAGATTTATGGATGGATGGACCCAACAGAGGTACTTTGCCTTAGCCGTGGAGGTCTTCTCGTTTGTTTTTTTCTCGGGGCCTAAGCTGGGATGAAGTTTCCCAACGAACGTTCCTAGGTAGGTAGGTTAGTCCCGACCAAGTTTGAAATCAGATAACTAGAACCGGCTGGGTCTCTATCTAGAAATGAAATTAAGTTTGACTTGTTTTTTTTTCTATTCTTTAAGTATTTTTGTTACGGGATAGGTTTACGACAAAAACATACCCTTAATGAAGCATAAGATATAATTTTAAATTCAAATGTTTCTTCTCTTAGGATGGCGTTTTTGAAAACCTTTTGAAATTAATTGACAAGAAGGACACTTCTAAATTTTCCTTATACATATATGAATGTATGTATGAGGTCACTCTGTCTAGAACTGATTAAAAATTTATGAGGGTTTTCTACGATATGTGAAGTAAACGGACTTGAGAAAATCGCGGCGGTGCTCTGTAAGAATTACCTTTTATTCTAGAAAGGTGTCATCATACACCGACTCAACTGACTAACACGGCGTCAAAACACCGTACACCCTAAGATTGCAATTATCCCGCTCGGGACCATAATCGTCTGAATTACAGAAAAACAGTTCTAAATGACACTTGAATTGTCAAAAACAAAAGGTTTTCCTGTGGCACGGGGAAAACGCCAACCGACGAATACTTAGGACATCAATCAAGTTAAGGGCAGCAATTCCCTGTAATACGTAACTCGTCATAAATTGTCAATGTGCGAAACTGGCACTACAGTGTGAGGCCGAATATCCTGCAGACTGTAACAAACACCAGAGAACGCAGAAAAAGTTGCTCCAGCTGGAGAGTTGGTTTCGAAGGATACATTGCGGGATTGAGAACAGAGTCGATCGACCGTCAATTTTACATTCCGATCCCGATCAATTTATAGTTAAGTGCAGGGGTGAACAACCTTTTGAAGCAACGGGCCACTTTTAATTTGAAATTCTTTCGGCGGGCCGCATCAAAATAAAATTTAATATTTATATTATAAGAGAGGCTGAGAAAGGTTTTTAAATTATTGTAAAAAAAAAATTTAACCAAATTTGTCAATTTTTTGATTTTAGAAAAAATTTACAGATTTCATAAATTTTAAATTTAATTTAGACACCTCTTGGACAGGCTTTCTAAGGCTGAATCATAAAAATCTTATGACTTTGGTAATATGGATGTCTTATTTTTAAGTTAAATGACTCCTTTTAATCAATGTGATGATATGTCCATGAAATTTCTCAAAATAGCATTACACTTAAGACAAGTTAACAAAGTTCACATTTTCCTAGGTGCAAGGTGCCAAGTTTCAGGAAGATCTGACCATAGGGAGGGGTTGCTTGAGTCTCAAACGTGAATAAAACTTTGAGGTATTTTGCCCGGAAGGAACGAAAAATACTGGTTTTTCATCAATAACTTTTTTCATCACTAGCTGATTGTTTATTATGTTTGATTTTCTTAAAGCCTAAAATGAAACAAATATTTCACCCGAGGACTGTAACTCGATTGGATTTGAAACAGAAAAGTTATTGCGGTTCAAAGGCCGCAAATTTTGTCCAACACGCAATGAGTACTTTCTACGCATTGCGTTTTATACGAGAATTTTCGACCAAAATACAATCTTTGAACCGTAATAACTTTTCTGTTTCAAATCCAATCGAGTTACAGTCTTCGGGTGAAATATTTGTCTCAATTTAGGCTTTAAGAAAATCAACCATAAAAAACAATCAGCTAGTGATGAAAAAAGTTATTGATGAAAAACCAGTATTTTTCGTTCCTTCCGGGCAAAATACCTCAAAATTTTATTCACGTTTGCGACTGAAGCAACCCCTCCCTATGGTCAGATCTTCTTGAAACTTGGCATGTGACCTTCTGGTTAGCTAATAAATAATTTTGACTTGGAGCGAGTGAGATTTATCATGTTTCATTCTTCCTATACTATTATAAGTGTACTGCGGTTCGTTAAATTATTAAAAACTACAAAAATTACTGTTATGATAAAGTAGCCATAACTTCTTCAATTTTCAACCGATTTTGATAAATAACCACTTGAAATCTTTCTTATAAATCGACATTCAAGGGCATTCAATCGGATTTTTTAAATGCTACCATCGAGTCTAAAACTTTCGTTGAAACTAAATTTTCTCTAAAAAAATGCGTTTTTTATAATTTTTTCTCTCATAAAGTCACTAATATCAACATGACTGTTGGTCAAACGCAAAAACAGTGTTGAGATGATCGATAGAGGGATTTCAAATTACTGTTGTGCCGTCCGAGATATTTCAATCTAAGTACAAGAACTTTTTTAATTTTTCCGAAATTTCATAATTAGAGCATAACTCAAAAACGGTTCTACTGAGATTTTTTTGAATTTCATTTTCGGATTCAGCGCCTGATTTCACATTAGAAATGACCTTCAGTTTACTGAGTTCAAAAATGCTGTAAACTAGTGTAATTAACAATCTTTCGTAAAAAAATTCGTGAAATAAATTTAATTTGAGATTAGCTCCGCGGACCGCACAAACATGCCTCGAGGGTTGCTAAACCTGTTGCTCACCCCTGGTTTAGTGTATAGAAAATAAAAGGTAAGTATTGAAGATGAAAGGAATTTTTTGTTATTGCTGAAAATAATATCTTAATTCTTTAAAGATAAATGCCGGATAGAAACAGATTCGAGCCTACAGGAATACTTCAAAGTTCCCTGTAAATTACAGGGGAAAACCGTCTCGAGCCTTCCTGTTGTTTTCCTGAGCTGTTTTTCTGTCCTGAATTCGTCCTGTAATTTCAGTTGTTGAAAATATAGGAGAAAAGATGAAGTGTCTAGACACTAAATAAGATTGTATTTATTCCGCTAGGAACCACGATTCTCCGTATCACAGAAAATCTACTCAAAATAAACGAAATCCAAATAAGAACTCTGCCGAATCTCGGGACGATTCATCTCTCTTGAAATCCGAGACAAACTTGCTACGAGAGCCCAGGGACTAAAAGTATCCCCGTGAATCCAGGACAGTGTTCTCCTAAATCACGGGAGACCCCATTCTTGTCGAATGTTCTTTCTCTTGCATTCCTGTATAAAGAACAACAGATTTTTCTTCATATCTTTTACACCTGTGCATTAAATTTTAAACCTATCTAAGAACTATCCCGTCTTTGTGTTATGATTGTTTGAAGAATGGTGAAAGGTGCCAAAAAAGTAATATAAAAGAACTTCCTGAAAATGTAACTTGTTTAAACAACAATTGTGTCTCATCTTTTAAACATTTAACTGAATCCATTTTCAAATTAAAAGTATCTCGAACCAAGGAAAAGAGTATCAGGCTTCATTACAAATCGCAGAGATAAACCGTTTCGAGCTCACAGGATAATTTCAAAAGGCCTTGTGGAAAGCCGTTTCGAACATACAGAACAATTTGACAGTTATTTTCCTAAGCTGTTTTGTTGTCCGGAAAACGTCCTGTCAAAAATACAGGACGAAATCTTCCCGACTAAAGAAGAAAAGTTTAAGTTTGTCTGTGGTTTAAGTGTGTACGGCGAAAAACCCTTTTCGCTACGATACCCTTTGCAGAGAAAGTTATGTCTATTTTCACCAGTGGTCATCACACTGACATGACACAAAAATCCAATCATCTTCTGTCCTATTTTGCCACCTTTCGTCGATTTTGCGAACCTCGTCAAATTTGACAAAAAAAATACATGTAGGAAAAATTTAGCTGTTTAACCCGATTCTACAGTGAGCGAAATAAGAATAGCACCACTATGTGTTTTGGTTGTTAAAAAATGAATGTTTGAAAATCACCAAAAATTTCTTCTATAAACTGTTTTGAATTGTTCAACGGATAAATCAAGCATAAGTTTAATTTTTTAGGACGTTGCAATTGGCGTTGAGGACCAAAACTATGGAAAAAGGGTGCGAAATAAGAATAGCACCACTAGTGTTTTTCAACAAAAGCAAGATTATTTCTAAAAAAATTACTGTGTAAAAGTGAATAATAATGCTTCTACGAATTATTTGAATTGATAACTGTATTTTAAGAAGTTTTTTAGAATTCCAAAGATTTTCAAAGGTTTTTAAAATGGTGTTTTAAGATATGCTCTTCTAGAACTAAAGAATTTGATATTTGATCTGTAATTCTTTACCAAACTTCTCACTTTCTTCATTAAAATGACGTGAAATGATGAATCAAACATTGTCGGTTTATTTTATATCAGAAAAAAAAAACAGGTAGGAATTCATAAACTTAAATTTTCTTCAGTAAACATCACTTTCCCAGTTTCAAGTCATAGATGGCAGCACTATCTTGCCGTTAAAACCTAATTAAGTCTCAATATTGATTTTTCAGGTTTATTTAGGCCCATATTCATCATTTCGAGGTAGTTTTCCAACACAGTTTTGTTGGAGTTCACGCTGCAGAAATGTTTTCCCGAATTTGCAAAAAAATCACAAGCACGAGAATATACTACCGTCAAAATTCCTGCTCATCTCAACTTCCGATTCAATTTCAAATCATACCAATAATACTGCTAGTTATCTGGGTTCATCAAGCTCCATCGGAAAGTACAAAATTATTCTGATTTATCGGTCCAAGAAATTCACTTTTATCGGTTCTTGATGAAATTCATATTTTTTGACATTGTAATCTTAGAATTTCCAAGGCGGTCACACGGTAAAAAGTACTTATTTTTTGACCAAAATCATCCAGTACACCTGAATTAATCCCAGATATTCGAAAATGGGCATCAATTCGGTTTGATTGGAAGATAGTGCTGCCATCTATGACTTGAAACTAGAAAAATAGCGTTTGACTATTTAAAAACATTAGTATTTTTGAATTGGAAGCCTGATTTTTCATTCAAATTCAGCCTCAAAATCTATTTTTCGTCAATTTGCATTATACAAATGAATGATAATGAAGAAATAAAGCAGTTTTATAAAGTATTGTAGGTCAAGTATCAAATTCCTAAACGCTAGAGGAGCATCTCTTAAAACTCATTTTATAACCTTTGAAAATATTTGAAATTCTAAAAAAACTTCTTAAAAATATTGTTATCTATTCAAATAATTTGTAGAAGCATTATTATTCACTTTTACACGGTACATTTTTAGAAATAATCTTGTTTTTGTTGAAAAACACTAGTGGTGCTATTCTTATTTCGCACCCTTTTCCCATAGTTTTGGTCCTCAACGCCAATTGCAACGTTCCAAAAAAAGTAAACTTATGCTTGATTTATCAGTTAAAACAATCAAAACAATTTTGTGGAAGAAATTTTTGGGTGATTTTCAAACATTCATTTTTTAACAACCAAAACACATAGTGGTGCTATTCTTATTTCGCTCACTGTACATACACACATAATCTAAATACTTTTTGATCGGCACGATTTCGTCGTGTTTTTTCAACAGATAAAAAATTACAGAACGACTTCAGGGATAGCAAAACAGCTCTGGAAAACAACTGTTAAAACTCATCTGTGTGGAGTCTAAGACCTTATTAAGATCTAAATCCAGACTGCCGCACAACTGACTTGATTGCTTGCTATAGTCTACAAAGGTCAGTTGTGCTATCGATTGCTAAACATCGTCGGTTGAGTTGGGCTCTCATATATTGTCTGTATGGTCTGTATGGTGGGAGCGCAAAGACGATTTATATCAAGATACCACAATCTGTACGTTCTAAACGGTTCTTTCCTGGCTCGAGACGGTTTCCTTTCGATATGTACATGGAATTCAGGAATTTGCAGAAAAAACACTTTTTTTTTATTCAGAAGCACTTTTATTACTTAGATAAATGGTTTTCAACCACAACTTGGTGCTGGTGCTGGTCCTGAGGTTTTTTTTAGTTTGATCGTAGTTTGTCTGAAAAAAGAAGGAATATAATTTCTTCAGTCAGTAATTTTTTTTAATACTTTCGTCTGAAACTCGTCAATGTTCAGCTCAAGCAAACTGGTTGGGTATTGCTACAACAAATGCTGCAAAGGCCAACTCCTCGACCTGTTGGAATTAAGGTCGAACTCCGCCGGTGAATCAAATGGAACAAATGGTTCCTTGCGCCAAGCGTTCAACAGGGTGGCCACTCAAAATCGATTTTTGATTTCCCGCTTTTTTCCCGTCTTTTTCCCGCATGGTCTCACAAAATTCCCGATTTTTTAAAACAGAAAACCAAGCAAAATTCCGATTTTTTTTTGAATATTTATTTCTATCAGTGGTAAATGATCTTTCAATGATTTTTTTTTTCGGTTATTTTTACCAATTTAACAACAAATCATTAGATTGATACGCGGGATTTCTTTTTAATTTTTAAAACTATGTCACTTGAGTCGAAAATGTTGAACAAATATGATTGTTCATAAAAGAAAAGGGGTGAGGTACACCGGGGTAAGTGGGAACGATGAATGTTAAAACAATACTATGAACTATTTTTTCAAACGATTTCGACAATAGCGGATGTTTACAGCGACTTTTTGTTAATTTTATATTTTTTACTACGATGTCAAGTTGATATTCATCTTTGTCAATGGCAAATTTCTCGTAAACTAGCTGGCTCTTGACGAAAAACTCTACATTGAAACAATCCTTACAATTGAAACAACCAGTTAGGAAAAGAAACAGCAGTTTGAAATGAAGAAAAAAGAGTTTATTTACAAAAAACTAAAATTTTGTCTCCAAACCCTACCTGGGGTAAGTGGGAGGGCTTTATATAGACTTGAAATTTACACATTTTTTTTTTCAATTTTCTCTCCTTCATCCAATACAATTTAGCTATGTTTAGCACTCGGATCATGAAAAATTCTGTAAAGTACTTTTTGGTTCTGGCATAAGTATATATTTTCAACAAAATCGTGTGTTGCAACATAAATTACTCATAATAATCCTTGAAAGATACCTTACTAATAGTACCATGATCTTCTTTTCAAATTTTTGACGGTTCGAGCAATAATGTAACGTATTAAGCCAAGAAAACAAAAATTTGTTGAAAATTTCAGAATTCAGAAATCAAAGGAAAAATCTACCGTCCCCACTTACCCCATAGAGCGGGGTAAGTGAAGACACCAGCAATAATTTACGAGATAACTTTTCTTGCTTTGCGTCAGTGTTTGTAAACAACATGTTCAGCATCAAATTGAACGTAATTTTACCAAAATTGAACCACTGTTGATTTTTTAAAGGTTTTTTCAAGTTAAACTATACGAAAAACCGTCCACACTTACCCCAGTTGACCTTATAAGTATTAATTAAAATATGTGTGATAATCGTTTTATCGCTTAGATATTTTTAAGTACCTATTTCATTTTTTTCGTCCATCAAGCTTGCCTCTCTCTGAGCACCTTGAATTTTTTCGCCTTCAGTTCCTTTGCCTTATTTTCTGCCTCTCGCTTCCGTTTTGCAATAATTTCTTTCAGATTCTTCTCTATTTTAAGCTTTTGAGGACTCGACATACCTTTTGTTACGGTTATTCCCGTTGTTCAATAAAGCAAGTTGGAACTAGTCGAAACCGATCCAACTCGGCAGGAAGATCCGTTTCGACCTGGTAGAATTCGTCGCAGTCAATTGGAAAGAGACTGGTGATCAACTGTCAATCCATTTCTACTTGTTTCGACCTATTTCGACCAGACTTCATTAAACAAACGTTCACTTAGCCAAAAATTCCCGACTTTTCGAATAAATTCCCGGCTTTTTCCCGTTGGATTTCAAATCCCGTCTTTTTCCCGCATTTCCCGCTTTTCCCGAATGGGTGGCCACCCTAGTTCAATCACTCCCGCTGTTTGTCGTCTCCATGATATCTTCGAAAGATCGTATTAAATAAATCACTGAGACTATTAAAACTTTTACAAGACATCACAGCACACTGCTTACCACTGATTATACTTGAAGTTTTTTTCGCGTAACATTAAACGCACAAGATACAAAAGGATGAACAAGTAAAAGCGCGACAGAAAAGGGTTGACAGCTGGAGCTCTCCCGCGATACAGAACGATTGTTCGAGTACCTGTGCATTCGTAGAAATTTCATTACGTATTTCAGGAGAAATGAAGGGTCCCGAGATTCAGGAAAAATTTCATCCAAACTTTGTATAAATTCAGCAAATTCCATGTGGTTCGGAGAGTCAACATCCCGAGAGGGAAAATTGCGTTATGCGTCTTATGCAATTTTTTTCCGAGGAATCTAATGGAGCCTATTTGTGCCACCGCACG
Source organism: Uranotaenia lowii (assembly GCF_029784155.1). NCBI lineage: Eukaryota > Metazoa > Arthropoda > Insecta > Diptera > Culicidae > Uranotaenia > Uranotaenia lowii. Next base: position 108,422,797 of record NC_073691.1, on the reverse strand, counting down.
CTTTGAAATAGTGAGTTATGGCTGTTTTTACCCTCCATTCTCCTACGTTTTTCAATGATTTCAGAAAAATGTAGGGGAATTGAGGGTAAAATCAGCCATAACTCACTATTTCAAAGCATGCGGTGGTTCAAACTGCCTCCACTAGATTCCTCGGAAAAAAATGTATAAGATAAGTCTCGTTTGGTTCAATATTTTCAAGTCCGATCATGGTTTTTCTGAACCTTTTGAAAAATGAAAGAGAATTGAGGGTAAAACAGCCATAACTCCTGTTTCCGATGTGTGCGGTGTGTCAAATAGGCTTCGTTGCATTCCTCGAAAAAAATCACACATGATACGTCCCATTTGATTCAAAACTTTCAAGCCCGAACATGCTTTTTCTGAGCTATTTGAAAAATATAGGAAAATTGAGGGTAAAACAGCCATAACTCCATTTTCCGAAGCGTGCGGTGGCTCAAACAGCCAGGAAAAAATTACATAAGATACGACCCAAAAGATTGAAAATTTTCAAGTCCGAACATGCATTTTCTTAACAATTTGAAAAATGTAGGGGAATTGAGGGTAAAACAGCCATAACTCCATTTTCCAAAGCGTGCGGGGGCTCAAACAGCATTCATTCGATTTCTCGGAAAAAATCACATAAGATACAACCCATTTGGTTCAAAATTTTCAAGTTCGAATAAGCTTTTTCTGAAATCATTGAAAAATATAGGGGAATTGAGGGTAAAAACAGCCATAACTCCATTTTCTGAAGCGTGCGGTGGCCAAAACAGCCTTCATTCGATTCCTCATAAAAAATTACACACCATAGGTCTGTTTTCGTTCAAAATTCTCTGGTCATAATTAGTGTTTTTCTGGAATGTTTACAAAATATAGGGGAATTAGGGGTTAAAAAGGCACTATATCTCCGTTCGTAAGCTTGTGCGGCGTTTGAAACTATGTCCAATCGATTCTCCGGAAATTTTCACTAAAGGAAAGTATATTTTCATAGATTTGGGTCATGTAGCACGAAAAATATTGAATTTCTTCGCGGTTTGTACACTTTTTTCCCCATTGTGCAATGTATGGAAAATCCCCATTTTTTTCATGGTCATGCTGCATAACAATACCCTTTTTTCATGGTTATTTTCGTCAAAACGATGAAATGTATGGTCAAAAACAATGAATTCTAATGTGCATTCACGGTATCTTGGACGATAAAAATCATTATGTAAACCAGTGTTCCGAAAATCAATCAAAACAAACGCTCAGGATGCGTTTCCTGTTGGAAACACTCTGATTGTATAATGGGATAGCGCCTCTCGCAACTGCTTCGCCTGGCTGGTATGCAATCTCGATCAGTGCTCCAATCAGCTATGCAAACCGAGTCGCATCATTCAGAATCATCGGTTTAGCAAACATCGCATATCGGAGACGAGTGAGATTCAAACTGATCCATTCTGAATGTTGCTCACTCAGTATCTGCCTGAATTATATGAAACTCAAAATTATTTTTTGCAGGACGAGAAAAATCAAACAGTTGTGCGGGACACCATAAATTCTCAGTAATTATAACGTGACGGACGACAGTTTAATAAGAGAACTTGTAAAAATTTAAAAACACGGCGAAAGTGAACATCTTTCCCTCACAAACACAACTTCAATTTGATTTTGATCATAATGATGTTAAAAAACGTTATAACAACAAATAAATTTATTAATTTGCTATGTTTCAAATCAAACAAAATACGCTAATGGTCGGTTTCATGTATCACTCACTCACTGCCTGATCAATTCACTCCTGATCGAAGACCAACATGATTCGCCATATGCATTGCGCATTGGTGAGATTCCAATTTGATGATGGTGCTGCACTGTTTTGACAGCAAGCATCGTGCGAGGTGATCTGTATTTTAGCGATGAATTGAACGATTGATGATCGGGTAGGTCCAGTAGCAATCAATAACGAAACCCGACCGCTGTACGTTCAGGTGCGAAGTGCAATCAGGAACATTCATTGAAAATGAGTGATTTTCGGAACATTGATGTAAATCATATAATATAGAGTATGGTGGGGTAAAAGTACGACCTTAGTGCTTTATTATTTATAGAAAATTTTGCCGGTTGTTTTCCAAAAAAAAAAGAACAGCATTTGATTTTTTAGACTTTTATCTCTCTTCTACAAAATTACGAGGATAATCGGTCGACGCATTTGATAGCAGTAGTGACAATGTCTAACTGCTATCTGTAGAAACTCCCTTCCAACAGTATGTTGTTCCTCGGTAAAGAACTGATCCCGTTCGCTTCTCGCAGTCAACTGCCTATAATATTTCACCCTCTTCGGTTAATCGAATCCTCTCTTACTTTGTATATCTCACGGCCGCGAGCGGTAAAACACAAAGTCTCGCATAACATTTGATATCGACTCTACATCTCATCTCTCCTCCAAAAACAAATCGAAACTTACGGATTAAGATTATTTTGTAGTCGACATCGTTTTTATTTTTGTGTTCATTTGAAAATTTTTAGTAATCGCGAATTTTGTGATGCTTTTAAATCAACTGGGCTGAAGATGATAGGCGTAAAAATAAATCTATAAATGCTGTTAACTAGCAACCGCCGAACCGTATTCCACATTTTCTCTATAACGAAAAAAAATGAACTAATAACTGCTTTTTTTTGCTGTTTGAAATTTTATCAACATTTGTTTCATCTAGTCTCCAATTTGACGAAATTTATCAACATATCCGATAGGAAGGATTTCATATGTTCAATAAACTAGAAAAAGTTTTCAAAGCTTCAAAGGAAATTCACACACTTTTCAAATGTTATTCTTGATTAAATTTGTTACTTTATGTATCGACCAGTCTGAGCGTGCAAAGATCCTCAAATGTAAACAAACCAAAACAGAAACAAAGTTTAGGAGAAATCTCGATTCCTCCCTCGCGGACTGCTACAAAGTTTCGGAATTTTTCTGATTATGCCGTTTCGGAAGCGCCCGGCCGTTCCCGGCCTCCCACCGAAAGCACCTCTACATTCTAAGAGTAGGACACTGGATCTGGTCAACTGGGCAAGAGTAAGGATTCAAACCATTACCCATCGATGTCGCAAGAACATGCCATAATATTAAAAGTATCCCGGAAAATCTTAAATCTTGCTTCGGGGCCCAATCAACTAGGAGGATCATGAAATCAATAATGGTGACGGAATTGTAAGAGGTGTAGGAAACCCTCCTAAGATGAATGCACCTATCCATAAAGGCAATATTCCTGAACCAACAAGAGATATTTTTACTTTTACCAACCCTCGTGTCATCTCCAGTAGGCCACCCCACGTCCGATTCAGTGTGAACCTTTCAGCAGAATGACATGGACAGTTTTATCGAAGAAACGCCACCGAATGCTAGGAACTCTTGAACCTCGGAACATAAAGCAACGATCTAAACGATACGCAACTGAAAATGCAACCCCAACTTTAGAGCATATTCCCGAATTCGCCTCCAATGAGCCACCCATCAAGGCTTGTGTATTTCCGCACTATGCACGTTCCTACCATTGCGCAACACCACAGCAGAAAAATTACAACAAAAGAAATGTGCACCACTGCAAAACACTCACGTGTCCCATCAGGGTATGGTGTTCAATACTGTCTACAAAAATATGCTTGATAATTCCTTTTATTCCAGTACCACTCTTCTCACTCTGGCGCTCTCATCGACAGCCCTTCCAGAGGAAACCCAGTGCCCGAAATCTGTCTCAAATGTCAAACCACATCACAAAATCATTGGATTAAAGATTACTACGGCTCTTCGCCTTGGACAGCATGCTTCAACTTATGTTCCAGTGTCAGCAATGTGTTCACCTTTTCCAAAGGCTTCCGAAACTTCGTTCTTGAATAGCCTTTATCGTTCAATGAGCCATGCCAAACGCTGCCTTGCGTATCAGAACTATGCCACCCAATTGCTTGATGGTACCCTGCCAAGCATTGATATCACCTCTCGAACCAACCAAGTCAAATGACTTCGGGACCCTTCTGAATCCCCAGAAACAAACGTCTAAGTGGCATGCAGAACCAGTGAGCTACGACCCAGCCCTCCAGCATTCCTCAAACGCATCCGTTCAATTATTCAGATCAGCTTGGAAAAACACCAAATAATGCTCTACTAATTTCAATTACAACCTGTATGACGTCATCATCCATCTGGGATTGTTCAGGCAAGACTGAATGGATAAAACAAGAACTTTAAAGGACGCTTTCGGAATTTCACATTATTTCCCTAGCGACTGCCAAAGTTCGTTTGGCATCGTTTGTAGACCCGACAAATCTATATTTTGTAAGATTTCAGATTCTAGTTTCTCTCTAAGTTAACAGTAATAAAAATACTTTAAACAACTTCAAACATAAATTCATCCATTCGGCATATCCGTTTTTCTAAGTAACTAATTTCAAAGTGCAAGTCTCTCAGAGAATTCAAGATAGTTTCAAATCTCATACTCAAATTCCTGAGCTTGTTATCTGAACTATTGATTGATAAGTTGATATTTGATCATTGATAAGTTTCTTCAATTTGGTGAAATACAACATCAAACATACTTCATTTAACTAGGTAAAGAATGCCAGCACTTTACTTACAAGGCTTGGAGCTCACCATGCACCACTCTCATTGAGCCTGATTTCAAAGAGAGCATTCAGTCAACGTTCTATGATGCAATCATATCTTGGAACCACTTTCCAATAACATAACAATACTTCCCTTCTTCATTCAGTTTGTTAGCAAACAAGGCTCATTCAGTCAGATATGTATTTCTTTTCTGACTCCTACAATACACATATCCGCCATGCGTCCATCCCTCTCATTCGCACTCGTTGAAGTCAGTGTCAGCCCCTCATTCGGATTCGAACCTGTTCATCTAACCTTTACTCTTTCGCACAACTTTCAAATTGTCAAATCGGCGTTCTTCTTATTTCGTAAATCACTTCCAGCGCTTCTTTGATTTGCTTCTACGGCCCTCAGCCGGACTCATTTAATTTCTTCTCTTCTTTCTCTTTTCTAATTTGCCGCTTCGGTCTTCAACCGGACTCGGATCTTTTATTTTACCTCCAGAGCTTTGCTTTGCTCTGTTTTCTTTTTCTGTGCCGCTTCGGTCTTCAACCGGACTCGGATCTTTTCCTCAAACATTTTGCTTTTTTTTCTTGCCTCTTTTATTGTGCCGCTTCGGTCTTCAGCCGGACTCGGATCTTTTTCTCACGTCAAGCTTTGTTTTTTTTTCTAACCTCTTTTTTTTTTATTTTGCCGCTTCGGCCTTCAACCGGACTCGGATCTTTTAACATTGCCTAAATTTTTAAATATATATTCTGTCAACTCAGTTCAATTCCAGACCCATCCATCGTGTTACGAGTGCTTCCCCTCTATTTTGCCCTCGCAGTGCCAATAAGATCCCTCTCACTAACCAGATTCCCCTGTCTGCCTCAAAACGTAAACATTCAACCCTCACTCAGCCTTCAAATCCTTCTCAAAACTTTCCAAACTCTCGTCACACAAACAAAAAAAAATAACCGCCATTTGCAAGGAGCTAGCTTTTCAATTCCTTAACTTACCATCGTACCGGCTGCGCCAATTGTAGAAACTCCCTTCCAACAGTATGTTGTTCCTCGGTAAAGAACTGATCCCGTTCGCTTCTCGCAGTCAACTGCCTATAATATTTCACCCTCTTCGGTTAATCGAATCCTCTCTTACTTTGTATATCTCACGGCCGCGAGCGGTAAAACACAAAGTCTCGCATAACATTTGATATCGACTCTACACTATCGAAACGTACTCCTACCCCACCTCTGGGGCAAAAGTTCGAATGATGTGGGGTAAAAGTACGACCATTCAAAATTCCACAATTCTGCATGAAGTCAACAGGAAAATTATTTTGTATTAATCTCTGCTTACAGCAGCAGCATCTTTGTTCGCTTCTGATACAAATCCCATACATGGAAAATAACCTGTTCGAATTTGAAGTTCTCCACTAATTGTCCATATTCAGCAGGTTTTAGAAATCCAGTTCTCATCGTATTTGAGCAATTTTTCTCGCGAGCAAGTCTTGCAGAAACAAAAATATGCGCTGATGTTTCCAGAGCATTTAAAAAATAAGTTGAAATTTTCCGTTCAGATTTACTTCAGAAGACCCTTCGTACTTTTGCCCCTTCAAGGTTTCTTACGATTCACAGTTTATTGTGATGAATAGAGAAATAGTAATTAAATTCTTTCTTCGGCATTTGGTAGTGATTAAAAACAAATAAAAAAACGCATTAAAACTTTCATTGAAAGCCAGGATTTTGATTACATAAACATGTTTGCCGTTTTTTGAAATATTACATCATTCAAGCAAAAAAGCTACTTTACCTCATTTTTCGGGGTATTTTCAACTTCTACGAAAAAAAAATTATGGCTAGTTGTTGGCAGCTCAAATTACTATCAATCCACGCCAGAGTTTTGAATTTTACTGTTCTCGGTTTGTGATAATCCCAGATCGTACTTTTGCCCGACTCGTACTTTTACCCCACCTTACTCTATGGTCTGTGAACATGGAATTCATTGTTTTTTCATGGTGCAATCCTATTCGGGAACATATCTCTTACCCAAATACCTTCCCATGTTAGAATTATGTTGTTAATGTTTTTTGCCATGAACTTAAACTACATTACACATTACAACTTGAAGTTTTGCCAAACAGCACTTTTCATGGTATGAAATCTGGCGATTCAGTGACCAGGCTTCCGAAAAGTACAGCTTTGCTATGACAGCTTTTTTCTTGCCAAACAAACTGTCTCGGTTTTCCTTACCACTCGTTCGCTGCTGTACCGTCGGTGACGAATCGTTAATACTTCGGCTACAGTGCACACGTGCGAGAACCAAGGCTGCATCTGAACAATCTGCTCAAAGCATGCGTTGCCGAAAGTGTTGTGCTTTAAGCTGAAGCGAACCCAACCGACAGTTCGGTTTTCATCCCCCCATCCTCCTGTTTCGAAAATAATTTCATCCTAACTGTCGGCTGCATGGCGTGACAGTTTTTGCAGGACTGTCACGGGTGACTGTAGTGCCCATACCGTACCCATGCCCGATCGTATGCGCTGCTGCTCGGATCGAATAGATCGAACGAGCCATATATTCACACCGAGCAACAGCATACGACCGAGGCGTAACGCGATGTGTGATGCCGGTGCAGGTTAGGCGAAAAGGGATGGGGAGGGTGATTGGGGTGATCACCACCCGCAGTAGCTTCAAGTAAAAGGAAAATACGATCGTTCGAAATTAACTCGGCCCGAGCGAATCTCGGCTACAGTCGGACGGAGTGAGTAGTACTGTCATGCGAAATTCAACGCATTGAAAACTGTCACGAAGATTTTCCCAAAACTGTCACGAAGCTTAAAAAACTTTCATACCCACGAACAAACTCTCGCTTGAGGTAAAACAAGCCATCGCTGTACATCGCCCGACCGCTCCTTTTAAAACTGTCGGGGAAGAAATATTCGGGAAGCTTTCATCGAGGTGCATGTGCGACATTCGCAAGAATACTGTCGTTCGCCAGTACTTTTCGGAAGCCTGTCAGTGACAATAGAAAACTGGAGAAAGTCACGTATTGGAACAATTTATCGCTAGTAGGGGAACATGCCCTATTATGCGCCACCTAAGCGAATGGCTGATTTTCTATGTATTCCACGTACAAATTGTGTTGAAAATGGGTGCAATCGTTGAGGAAAAGTGTTTTCTACAAATGTCTATGATATTTTATTACTCAAATTGCTATAGTTTCTTCAAAAACTTGATTTTTATAAACTATATTCAAAGCCACAGAACAAAACTGTGTTGCAAATACGCGCCGCTGTGTATTCAATATGCGCCTAGCAGCCGAACACACCCGAAAGCAGCCGAAGACCGAAAACACACCAATACTTACACACACTTTGACTGAAAAGAAAATCAAAATGGACTAATCAAAATTTTGAAAAAAATGAAATGTAGATTTTTTGGGCTGAATTAACGCTCAAAATATGGTTTTAGACTTTTTGTTCATTTTCAATGAAAATTGGCCTTTTTGAAAAATTAATGCTATTTTCAGCCTACTACGATTGGCGCGTTATAACGAGTGCATGGGCCGTGATAGAACAAACCCATAAAAAGCATACCTTTGCGAGTTCAGTATGATTTTTTAGCATAAAATCATAGATTAGATTCTCCTCTATCGATGTGTCAGATAATATTGCCTTATTCGTTTTTCTCTGCTTGGTGACACCTTACTGAAAGTGTTTTAAAATTTAGATCAAAATAACGAAAAACCTAAATTGTGAAATTATCACGACACAGGGGCATTTTAAGGAAAAATTCATACTTGCCATGACCAATCACAGCATTTAGAACAAATTGGTAATATTTTACAGGCTTCAAATGTTTCAGATTCTTCAAAACAAAGGTGGCGCGTATTAGCCACATGGGGCGTTATATGAACTTTTCCCCTATTTTTTTTCTGCTTGGGTTTTTGCTTCTAAATACGAATATGAAACCATCGTGTCAACTATGTATATCTCTCATAATATTTATTCATGAAAATGATCCGTTTTCAATTGTCTATTAAAAAGCTTCCTTGAAAGTGTTTTTTCCACTCACTGATTACACCTCCTGGTCCGTTCAGGAGGTGTAATCAGTGAGTGGCCGCCTAATGCAAATAACGAGTTCCGTGTAGATTCTGTTTCGCTCCATTGATTATCAGTAAACATTAATTTCGGTACTTGTCGAGCTTGTCAAGATACTCGGTCACGACGATTTTTTTGGTACCTACTGCTTGTTTTTTATGTTTTTGGTTTTATTCAATCGTGAGAAACCTTTTTGCCGACGTATCTAAAAGGTGCTAGCGACAATAAACAGCGCAAAAGAAAATCTGTGAAAAACTCAATTAATTTCCACTTTCATCGGACGGGTGCGGTACCTCCCCATGGCCTTCCCGACCCAGCCAGGGTTGTTTTCTATTTCACTTTCGAGTTGTGCGGTCATGAGCCTGGCAATGACGAATTTCACCGAAGATTGATAGTTGGTTCGGAGACGCTCTTGGTGGCGATTTGGCTAATTGAATTCTAGGGACTCAATCTGTTCATCGTCGGTACAGTAGCGTGCAGGTAAGAAGAAGCGGTGTGATGGCAAATTTTGCTATCATTTCTCACAAGGGGATGTAGCTCAGATGGTAGAGCGCACGCTTAGCATGTGAGAGGTACGGGGATCGATGCCCCGCATCTCCAAAAAAGTATTTTGCCCTCAATAGCAGGAACAAAAAGATGAAGATATAAGTGCCAGTAGCTCTACAAAACGCCTTTATTTATACTAAACCACCCCACCCGATCTCCATTTTTTTAAATTTTTTAAATTATCATTCGAGTCCAGTCAAATTTTTTTTTTTGCCACTCCGCACTGAAATATCCGTTTTTTGTTAAGAACTTTGTTTTTGAAAAGGCTTTTGCTACCGCAAAAAAAACAATGTGAAAAAGAAGATCTTTTCAACACTGTTTTGATTTGGAAGGAAAAAAACTAGAATCCGTTTTTGCAGGTAGACAAACTTGATTCTGTAGGGTATTTTATAGTATTGCTAACAATTGTGTATGCAACTCGTTGCAAAATTAATTTTTTCAGCACTCGACCTAATTATCCAACTCGCACGCCTCATTGGGAAAATGTACAAGTAGGGCTGAAAAAAAACACTTTTTGAAAATTGTTTCATGAATAACTAATAAATTTTTTTGGTCTAAATCTCATTTCGAACCATTTCCAAAGTACAAACAAACATTTACATCAACGTATTCCTACCATATTTTTGTCCACTACCCATCAGCAAAATTGATCACAGCTCACACATTCATGTTCCAAAAATCTTTCTTATATCTCTTTCTACCGAGAGATCTTCAATGGGGAGATGCTGCCTGCAAGCGAAATTTCTGCCATGGCAATATAATAAGGATTAGAGGTAGCCAGAGAAACCGCAGTTTAGGATTCTTTAGTTCATTCCCTTTTTTTCGGGGAGTGGGTGGAGAGAAATAAGGAAGCAGTAAGTAGCGCCCTGCCATATTTATTTTCTCGATGTTTCTCGACTTCCTTTTTGGTGATTCGGAAGGCTGACATACAATGGGCTGCTGCAATGAAGCTGTCACAGGATGGTGCCCAGAGCTGGATTTCATCAGGACGTCCGTCGCCCGCCGGATAGAATCTCGAGGGAGTTACTATGGCATGGAGATATTTAATCTGTCAATATCCATTTGTCTCGCCCTAATGAAGAAACGATTGCAAATATAATATCTGTCGTAACAATATTGGAGGGCATATAAACATGTAGTTGGGTTTATAGCTGTCAAAATTATAATAGAAACTGCTAAGTGCATTCAATGGAAGCGAATTTTTGTGTTTATACAAACTTATACACAGAAAGTAAAAAAAAAGTCATAAAATGCACCATCTCCTTTTCGTTACTTGACCCCAGACTCATATGAGGTTGATAGAATTGGAAAATGATGTGTAAATTGTTCGCAATGTGATATTGATCCAGGTATCCACTCTTCGTCAGTCCAATCAATTGGATGGCTAGATGGATGGAGGTTCCATTTGTGCCTTTAACCTATCAAATAATGAACATCTTCATTTCTTTCATTTCAATATTTTTCCTTTATTCATCTTTAGATATCAATTTTCAAAGCAACGCCTCAAATCACCAAATTGGAAAATCAGTTACCCCCTGAGCCGATTTTCGTGAGTTCGAACCCAAGAATACACATCGACCACAGTTGTACTCGCTAAATTCAATATGTATACACAGAGCCTGGGGCTACCTTTTACCGACGAATGATCTTAATGAACTCATAAATCAGCGGAACGATTACTCAGACGTAAGAAAATTCGGCACTCAGCCAGAGAACTCGAGTGCTTAAAGGCGACAACTGAGTAAATGTTGATCTGTTTGTGCGAGGCAGTCGGACTTTGTTTGATTTCATGCAACAAAACTGGAAAATTTACATGGTAAATATAGTTTTCTTATCTGTTCACCAACTGCAAATTGAGCAGGCAGGTACCGGGTCAGCCAAAGCAGCTGCCCGCTTACGATATGCGGAGCTGGAAAAGGCAGTTAAACGAACTTGTAGACGAGACAAGAGAGCCTGGACAAACTCCCTGGCCGAAGAGGGAGAAAGAGAAACCGTCAATGGAGATATCCGATTCCTTTATGAAATTTCTCGCCGCCTTTGTAGTGCAAGGACTAATGCAAGAATGCCGCTGAAAGACCGAGCAGGTCAGTTATTGACCTATCGAACAGGTCAGCTCAAACGATGGACTGAGCACTTCGAACAACTCTTCCGAGTCACGAATAGCGATGGCCAACAGAACCCGCAGCTCGTAGCGCCAACTGTAAGTCGCATTAATGGCATCAACTCGGAAGCGCTCTCGCTGGTTGAAATAAAAGCGGCAATGAAAAGCATGAAATCCAAAAAGGGGCCTGGGATCGATTACATCCCTGCTGAAATGCTGAAAGCAGACCCTACCTTGACAGCACAAATGTTGCACCGTCTTTTCGCTAACATCTAGAATACTGCAACATTCCCGGCCAACTGGATGCAAGGTATCCTCGTAAAGGTCCCGAAGAAAGGAGACCTTAACGAGTGCGGTAACTGGCGAGGTATAACTTTGAACTGTACAACCCTCAAAGTACTCTGCAAAGTGATCCTGAAAAGGATCCAGGAGGAAATCGACGTTACACTCCGACGGCAACAAGCCAGCTTGTTTCGCCAGCTGCAGATTCTGATCCGGACGATCATGTGTGGACCACATAACAACGCTACTAGAACCAATCAACGAATTCCAGAACTCTCTTCTACTGGTGTTCGTTGATTTCGAAAAAGCATTTTGCCGATTTAACCACGAAAACATCAGGGCTGCTCTAAGACGACGAGGTATCTCAGAGGAACTAGTCCATCTCATCGAAGAACAGTATGAAGCATTTTCGAGAAAAGTGTTGCACGACAGTGTCTTGTCCGAATCTATCCCGATAACTGCTGGAGTGAGACAAGGATGTATTTTATCACTGCTGCTTTTTCTCATCGTAATGGATGAAATCTTGACAAGATCGATTGACTATAGACCAAACCGAGGATTACCATGGAATCTTTCGACAATGGATCAGCTTAACGACCTTGACCTGGCTGACGATATTGTTTTGATCGCCCAAAGACAACAAGACATGCAGAGCAAACTCGACGACCTCACCGAAAGCTCCAAGGCAGCAGGTCTCAAAATCAATGTAGGAAATACCAAGTCGATGAAGATCAATACAGTGAATCTTTCAAATTTCGTGATAGTTGGGCAAAAAGTTGAGAAGGTGGAGTGCTTCAGTATCTTGGTAGCCAGATTACGCCTGATGGTGGTACCAGAAAAGGCATCAAAACCCGGATCAGAAAGGCCCGATTTACGTTTGCGAGTCTCCGGAACATCTGGCGGTCACGCCAGATCTCTCTACGAATGAAAATCCGAACTTAAACGTCAAATCCGTATTGTTGTACGGGTGTGAAACTTGCTGCACATATGCGATGACGACGCGAAAACTGCAAGTATTTTTGAATCGCTGCCTGCGGAGTATCATCCACGCTTGGTGGCCTGGCAATTGGATCTCAAATGAGGAACTACATCGCCGGTGTCTTCAAAAGGCGCTAGAAATCGAGATTCGGGAATGCAAGTGGAGATGGATTGGGCACACGCTACGAAGAGAGGAGATCGAGATTTGCAGTAAGACACATGAACGGATCCAGAGGGACATCGAAGGAGAGGCAGGCCCAGAAACTCGTGGTGGTGAAGCCTAGCCGCCGAAGTACGAACTGTCAACGAGAGTCTTGATTGGGACCAAGTGAAGACGTTGGCCCCGGATCGTCAACAGTGGAGGCCTCATTCACCGGAGGATCAGCGCGGGAACATTAGGTATGTAAGTAAGTAATGCTAGGCACCCAATTTAGCAGAAGGCTCTGGCGCAACTATTATCGCCATTTTTTTTAGCTTTACGACGCAGGGACTTAAAGCGTAGCGTTGAATGCTAAACATTGTTATAGCGAATCGACGTAGAATCACGGAGAAAAAAATATAGATTTATCAGTTATTTTACGAGTCTACATGAACATAAATATGGTTGTTTGGTTCTGACCCGAAAAAATTATCAAAACAACAATCAGATGATACTTTGCCACGAAAGGATAAATGGTTGATTTAGCGATCGCATCGATTCTAAGAATCCAACAGGAATTTTCATTCAATCATTCGTATGGCTGTTTCTACTGTACATGCTGCTCCCCGTGAACGTGGGAAATCGTTGATTCAAAATATTAATAATTAATTTGAACAGATAAAATGCATTGTTTTTCTTTTTAAAATGAAACAATTCATTTTATTTTTCATTTTAATTATACGATCAATGGCATGAATTTTAATTTCATTGTTTTTTTTTGCTTCTGCTGGGGGAGCCGCCGCCATGGCCCTGAAACAAAATGCTGTTATTGTTTTTTTCGGTAGAAGTTGAACTGCCGGCGCCCTTAAAATAAAATAAAAGCTGTTATGAAAACATGATAGTGATAAATAAAGAATACTATGTAACTTACGCGATATGATCTTTTTCATCGCTGTTTATTATTTCAGCTTCCGGATAGGTCCTCGAGGGTCAAAATGCACCCACACATCTCTATCTGAAAACATTTTAAAAAAATTGAAAACTAAATCAACTGAAAAAAAAAAAAAGTTATATTTACCTTTCCGCTTTGTGTTGGTTGATTTCTTCTACGAGAAATAACTACTGGCTTTTTTTTTCCTCTAAGTCGGACAATTTACTTTACAAACTCAAGCTCAGACAAGGGGCCGTTCACATACCACGTGGACAACTTAGGGGGGGGGGGAGGGGGGTATGAAAATGTCCACGCTTGTCCACGGAGAGGGGGGTAGGGGTTTGGGCCATGTCCACGTGGACATACTTTCTTTCAAAATATTTTCTAAAGGTGAATAAATATTAAGACGTTTAAATCAAAATCTAATAATGACAAAGCTTACCAGTTTAAGTTTAAACAATTAGTAGCTACCTGAAAGCAAGTGATAAATACGGGGAACTAAAATGAAGGGAGGAAATTTGTCAATGATCACACAAAATGTGCAGCCAATGATTAAATTTGTGTCAATTTGTTAGAGAACATAAGCAGGTTTGAGTTCAAATGAGAGAAACCAGTGCTCAGAGAGAGTGAAAATGTGCTAATTGTTGCAATTTGTGAAGTAGTTGTGGAATTTTGCAAATGCAAAGAATTCTCTCTTGTTTTCAATCCCTTGGATAATTATGATTGGATTTATACTTTTCGTTTTTAGTTGGCTTCTCAGTCTAATATATATAAGAATGTGGATAAATATAATAATAATGAAATTTAAAATTTTTAAAATATTTTATATCAGGAAATTTTTATTTTTATTTAATTTTTTTTTCAAAATCAGCCATTTCTATAACTAAGAGCCAAAACGTGATGTTTTCTAACTGTCAAATTATGGGTATTTAAAAAAAATATTTCAAATCTGTCCACGTGGACATCCGGGGAGGGGGGTAGGGGTTTGCCAAATGTCCACGCTTGTCCACGGAGGGGGAGGAGGGGGTCAAAAATTTCATTTTTTTGTCCACGTGGTATCTGAACGGCCCCCAAGCATCAGTGATATTAAAAAAATAACTATCAGATATTATAATGTAGACTAGGAAAATATAGCCAAATCTACTAGCTGTTGAATTATTTTAGCGATATGCGGTTGAGAAATCCTCTACAGCCAAATCAACTTTACATGAACGCTAGTTTGTTTGTAGTTATCGATGTTGATTAAGCAATATTATAGGTTCAACCAAAAATATGTGATATAGATGAGCCAACCATACGAATTTTGATAACAACCTATAGAGTTTTTTATCCGTGATGATCCCAATATCGGAAGACTTAAGAATTTACCTATTGAACATCAGTTAAAGCATGATTCATCACCGGGCGAGTCAAGGACATTTCGGTGCTATCATTTATTTTGAGTTTACTTTTTCTAGAAACAAATATTTCTTTAGGGGAGAATGAGGATACTTGATCCCTGGGGATACTTGATTCCTCAGGTATATCTCGAAAATGGAATGTCTAACTCAGATCAAATGTTCTAGAAAAATTTGCCAAATAGATCAAAACAATAAACCTATTATCTCAAGAAATTCAAAAAACTTTGATTTTAAATATTAAACGATATTTGATAAATCTAACAAAATGTAACTTGAAGATCTTTTTTTATCATTTTAATAAACAATCCTACGTGGAAAAGTTATAATAAAAATATTTATTCCAATATGTCAATCGTTAGAGTATAATATAAACTTCTTAATGCCATATTTTCAAAGCAATAGTAAACTCTCAATTTTTTTAAGTAAAAGTTTTCCAAAATGTATGTTATGGGTTCACTTGATCCCACGAGTCCAAAAAGATATATTTTTCTACCGAATGGATGTTGATCATTACTAAGCACGCAATTATTGATATTTATTCAATGATTTATATTTATCCAATAATTTCCTAATAAAAAGGATGCCAAAAAGTGCTTTTCTCTGAAAATTAGACAATTGCGCCTTTAAGTATGCAATGAATTTAGGGTAGTAGACAAACTTTAAGAATTCTTTTTGTCTGACATTTGTAAACTGGGAATTGAAAACTAATATCAAAAAGTCAATGAAACTTTTATTTTAATTTTCCCATGATTTTTGCCAAAGCTTAGGGCATCCAGAATCAATGATCAAGTCTCCTTTTATAAAGGAGTAAGTCTCCTTTAACTTTCAAGATATCACAATTTTTTAGTCACATAAAAACGCTTCTAGTTCATCAACGGGTTCACGTATCGACCTAACGTTTGTAGCATATAAAGATTAAATTACACGATTTCAGAAAACACAAAAGACGGTGATCTGCAAAGTTTTTTTTTTCCAGAAATATCTGATGAAAATAAGAAAAAGGGATCAAGTATCCCCATTCTCCCCATATCTTTTGTTAATGAGTCACATATTCCAACAGTTTAAACGGTCCAAATGTCATGACACAGATGAAAATTACCAAGCATATTATGCGAAAACATTGTAACAAATTCTTTAAAAAAAATACCATTCAACTGTTGAACTAATATACAAATGTATCAGTTGGATCCGTTGCCGATTGAGGAAGTGGAAAACTGTTAACATTCAGCAAGGAAACCCCAACATTAAATATTTACCGTATAGAGCGTTTACATTCCGGGATACAAAATTAAGCAGCAATATCCCTTTTTCAATTAGCATAATAGCCCAGCATAAAACATATGTCATCAAATATTTACAATTGCCCACCCCAAGCATTTGCCACGTCTAGGTATGTATGTCCTACCAACTTATATTAATGTAGGAAGTGAAAATGGAATAAACGACACTCGACTCGAACATCCCCGAAAGCCTTCACCTTGCAAGACCTTGGGTCCTGTCATCTTCATCATGTTTACCAGAAAAAAACGAGTAAAAAAAGCTTGAGGAAAGAGTTGAAAAAATGGTCACATTTATGTACACAAGTGCACGCACATGCATGATACTGCCAAACCTCCTGGTCCTGGACCAATTGCCAACGACAACGTCGAATTTTATTAGCAGCCGGATCAGGTTCAGAGCACAAAAAATGAGAGCAAACAAAATTGAAAAAAAAAACATGCCAAAGTGTAAATATAGACAAACAAAATTCTCTTTATGAGGGACCCAGTTTGGGTCGAGTCTAATAATGATCTTCTCATCTCCCTTAAACATTTATAAAGACAAATTTGTGTGGAATTTCAAGTTATTTTGTTCTTGGTTTAAAAAAGCATTATTCGCCAGTGAAAGGGCAAAATTTATGTCAAATGATTGTTCACAATTTTCGCAATATTGATTTTGCGGTCATATCCTCGATTCCGGTTTTCCATGGATGATTAAAGCTTTGCGTGGGGTCATTTTGTCCATGAAGGTATCTACATGGACAGATATCGTAGCATCATCCATCAACCGCAGCTTGATGTGGAAAGCATTCTAGCCAAAGCGTAGTTTGGTGGTGGCAGTTTTCACGAGGAGCTCTATAGTCGAGTTTGGTTAACGATCAAAAATAAGCCATCGAAAAATCCAACAACACTTCGTTGAACCAGATAGTTTAAGGAAAGAAAAATAACAACAGGTCAATCAATCTTGATTAGCCATAAACATTCTGAATGTTTATGACTCTGGGTGTTTCTTCAAAGTTCACCATTCTTATCAGACAGCTGATAGGATTATTTTGCTATCCGGTTGGGCTCACATTTCCTGCTTCAATCCTCGAACTAAACAGATGCCTGGATACTATTTCGGGATTTCTTGCAAGGGGGACAACTTTCGAAATTCAGGTATGCAGGTAACTTTCTTCTTTCTTCGTTTCGTTTTCACCTATCCCAAATAGACGAATAGAAAATTTTGTTCACAACATTTCCCACTCCACTCACCGCGGCGCCGTGGCTTAGTTGGTTAAAGCGCCTGTCTAGTAAACAGGAGATCGTGAGTTCGAATCTCGCCGGAGCCTTACCTTCCAATCAATAATATGATTAACGTGAAGGGATAATTTTTTTGAGGACAACAACACGACTTCAAAATAATTTGAAAAATTTAATTTGTTATGAAAATGATACAAGAAAAACTTTGATTACAGGTCTCAGAACATCTCAGAAATCGCGGAAAAACTACAGGGAAAAAACTGTAAGTTTACAGTCGTTCCTGTAATGCTACACCCATAGCATTGTAAAATTGAGCTCTGCAAGATTATTAGTTGATTTCACATCGAAATGTCCTTGCAAACAAGTAAAAACTTCAATAATTAATATTTATTACAAAAAGCACATGCAACATATTTGTTTCCTTCTACGCAATTTTATGCCATTCGGAACAGTGTAAATTTAATTAATTGCAAAAAATAATTGGCTCCAGAGAGGATCGAACTCACGACCTTCGCGTTATTAGCACGACGCTCTAACCAACTGAGCTATGGAGCCAGTTGTGGAGGGGGTAAGAATCTCAGGACCACACTGATTTCGTAAGGGTTCGAATCACATTACTATCACGGTCCCCTAATTACATCCCTAGGGAACTAGGAATGGAATCGTGATAATAAATCTAATCGTGTTGATGATAAAAAGCAGCAGCTCGAATCCGAGTCTGACTGCGTTCAAAACGAATCTAAATCCAACCGTCCGTCCGCCGTTGAGAGTGGTTTTCATTCAAATTGACACTATATTAAAATTTATTTTCATGAATGTTTATGACATTTTACCGTGTACTGCCCGGAACTTGGTGGCGAATCCCTCCGGGAGATATAGGCCACAACCAGTTAGCCACGACGACAACGATTCAAGGTGGATGGTTAGGGAAATGTGAAGGTAAAAGAACCAGAGACACTCTCTGTTTATGGGTTTTTGGTGATGCGATACTTTCCACCTTCCGCCGAATAGATGTTGTTAGCTATTCGTTTTGCTAAAAAGCGAATGGCGAGTCTTCTTGGTATTATTAGGTAAGAGTAATCCTTTACATTTTCACTGGCCAAATAAAATGTTGTAACGAAAGAGCCCTATTTCATATAAAATCCATAGCTAATTGACTTATTTTAGTTTAATAAGATGAAGAGCTTATGCGGTAGCGTTCAACCACATGTCTTTGTTAAATGCTACTTGTGGTTCTTTAATTTCAACCTCTGGAATTTGGTACAGTTGAGTCATTGGTAAAATACCTAGCTAGTAATTTCCTTACCGTTGGTAGTCATTTTTTAATTTTATTAAATTTTGGGATGGTTTTTCTATTACAATCCAAATAGTAACGTTAGCTAATTATTTTGTTTGCTGCCTCGCAACAATAGTGCCGCATCAAATATCAAATTCTTCTCCTAAATTCCCAAAATATCCTGCTTTTCAATAAGTTAAGCACGTCTTTTCAGATGTGTTTTAGAAGAAAGATAACATTGAAAAATGCCAAATACATGTAAAGCTTAGTTCTTTTTAAAATGGGACACTTTCTTTTGCTGATAGCACATTTACTAGTAGTCGGACATTCAAAATTTGACAGCATTATGTTGCCTGTGAAAAGTACTTTCAGACCTATTTTTTTCAAAATTTAGAATTCACACGTTTTTGGAAATTTACGATGCAAGAAAAAGTGGAGGAGGTAGTAATTTAGCTACGACCGCTAAACGTAGAATTACGCAATTTTTGTGTGTCAATGTATACAATAATAGAACATTGGTGTATTTTAGAAATGATCAACGTATGACAGTGCCAAAAGGCAATAAAGGACTGACAAATTTCAACCATAAAACAAAATTTAACGATGTGACATAAACGTCTCACGAGAAAAAATCCGAGCAAGTAGTATATGTGACATAATCGGACCATGCAACATAATCAGACCATGTAACATAATTCGACCAAGTGGCATAATTCAACCATGCAATAAAATCGACTATCTGACACAATCTGACCATGCAACATAATCGACCATGTGACAACATCCGATCGTGCAATTTAATTGAAGATGTGACATAATCCGATCATGCAACATAATTGGATTATGTGACATAATCCAATCATGCAACATATTCGACCATGTGTCATAATCTGACCATGTGACATAATCCGAACATGCAACATAATCCAAACATGTGAGATGATTCGACGGTGCAACATAATCCGATCATGCAACATAATCGACCATGCAACATAATCGGACCATGTGACATAATCCGACCATGCAATAAAATCGACCATGTGACATAATCCGACCATGCAACATAATCCAACCATGAAACATAATCGGACCATGTGGCATAATCCGACAATGTGACATAATCCGACAATGTGACATAATCCGACCATGCAATATAATCCCATCATGCAACATAATCCAACCAAGTGACATAATCCAACCATGCACCATAATCGGACCATATGACATAATCGACCATGGGACATAATCGAATCATGCGACAGAATCGGACCCTGTGACATAATCGGACAATGTGGCATAATCCGACAATGCAAAATAATCGGACCATGTGACTTAATCATACCGTGCAACATAACCGGATCATGTGACATAATCGAATCAAGCAACAGAATCGGGCCATGCGACATAATCGGACAATGTGACATAATCCGACCATGCAACATAATCGACCATGTGACATAATCAGACCATGCAACATAATCGACCATCTGATATAATCCGACCATGCAACATAATCGGACCATGACATAATCGAATCATGCAACATTATCGACCATGTGACATAATCAGATCATGCAACATTATCGACCATGTGACATAATCAGATCATTCAATATAACCGACCATGTGACATAATCTGACCATGTGACATAATCCGACCGTGCAACATAATCGGACCATGTGACATATCGGATCATGCAACATTATCGACCATGTGACATAATCCGACCATGCAACATAATCGGACCTTGTGACATAATCGGATCATGCAACAAAACTGTGTAGAAGCTTATGAGTCATGTTTGACGAAAAGTGCGAAGTTTTTTTTTAATGTTTTGATTATTAATAGCTAAACATCTGTATCTTTTGACCAGTAATTGTACAGACAACAAATATTATGGGGCGTTATCACCGCATATGTGCACCAAGTTTCACACCCGTACAACAATAGGGGAGAGTGGGGATACTTGATCCCCTTTTCTTATTTTCACCATATCTTTCTGGAAAAAAATAGCAACTCGCCGTCTTTGACATTTTCTGACAGCTTGTAACTTCAAGTTTCTATGCTCCAAAAATTAGATCGATACTTGAATCCGTTGATGAACTAGAAGCATTTTCGTGGGAGTAAAAAAATTGCGATTTTTTTTAAGTTAGGGGAGACTTGATCCCTTATTGAAGGAGACTTGATCTTTTATTCAGGAAGCCGTAATCCTTGTATAAAAATCAAACAAAACCCCAAGATAGAATGTTAATTGACTATTTTGGTCATGTTTGTTCTCATTTCACAATTTATAGCAGACATAAGAAAATCCTATAACTTTATCTCAACGCTAATAACATTGCATACTTAAAGGCGCTATTTTTTATAATTAAGAGAAAATTAATTATTTTTACTCTTTTCTTCAGACAGTTGTTTGATAAATATTAGTTTTTGGATAAATATTAGTAATTTCGTAATCAGCAATCATCACGATCAATTCAGAAGAAGAATATGCTGTTTGGAAGGGGGATCAATTGTACCCATCTCTAGGGGATCAATTATACCCATAATCAACATTTTAGAAAACTTTTTCTGAAAAAAGTTGAGAGTTTTCCATTGCTTTGAAAATATGGCATTATGAAGTTCATTTTACGCTCGTACGATTGATACATTGGAACAAATATTTTTTTCATAATTTTCCCAAGTAAGGAACATTTTAAAGTGATGAAAAAAGATCTTCAAGTTACATTTTGTGAAATTTTTCAAACAAAGTTCAATTACTCAAACAATTATTTTGTTAAAATTTATTAAACTACAAGCATTGTTATTTTGCTCATATTGGCACATTTTTCTAGAACATTTGATCTTTGTAAGACATTCCAGTTTCGAGATATAGCTAAGGAATCAAGTATCCCCAGGGATCAAGTATCCTCATTCTCCCCTACGGATTTGACATTTGAGTTGAAGATTCGGATTTTCGTATGTAGAAATATCTGGCATGACCGCCAGATGTTCCGGAGACTCGTAAAAGCAAATCAGGCCTTTCTGATCCGGGTTCTGATGTCTTTCCTGTTACCACTCTATCTATCTATCTAAGGGTCCAACGCCGATTGACCGGCGCATAGGGCTGAGATAAAAGATCTCAACTGCTGGCGATCCGGAGCCAGCGTCTTCACTTGCTGCCAGCCAAGGTTCTCGTCAACTGTGCGGATTTCAGCGGCTAGACTTCGCCGCCACGAGCTTTTGGGCCTGCCACTTCTTCGATGCCCTTCTGGATTCCAGTCAAGCGCCTCTCTGCAAATCTCGTTTTCATCTCTTCGCAGCGTGTGCCCAATCCATCTCCACTTACGTTCCCGAATCTCGATTTCTAGCGCCTTTTGATGACACCGGCGAAGAAGTTCAACGTTTGAGATCCAGTTGCCAGGCCACCAAGCGCGGATGATGTTCCGCAGGCAGCGATTCACAAAAACTTGCAGTTTTCGCGTCGTCACCGCATATGTGCACCAAGTTTTACACCCATACAGCAATACGGATTTGACGTTTGAGTTGAAGATTCGGATCTTAGTTCGTAGAGAGATCTGGCGTGACCGCCAGATGTTTCGAAGCCTCGCAAACGCAAATCGGGCCTTTCTGATCCGGGTTTCGATGTCCTTCTTGGTACCACCATCAGGCGTAATCTGGCTACCAAGATACTGGAAACACTCCACTGTCTCAACCTGTTGTCCAGCTACCACGAAATTGGAACGATTTTCTGTATTGATTTCCATCGACTTGGTCTTTCCGACATTGATTTTGAGACCTGCTGCCTTGGAGCTTTCGGTGAGGTCGTCGAATTAGCTCTGCATGTCTTGTTGTGTTTGGGCGATCAAAACAATATCGTCTGCCAGGTCAAGGTCGTTCAGTTGCTCCATGGTTGAAGGATTCCACGGCAATCCTCGGTTTGGTCTGCAGTCAATCGATCCAGTCAAGATCTCATCCATTACGATGAGAAAAAGCAGCGGTGACAAAATACATCCTTGTCTCACTCCAGCAGTTACCGGGATTGGTTCGGACAAGACACCGTCGTGCAAGACCTTGCACGAAAATGCCTCGTGCTGTGCTTCGATGAGATGGACTAGTTTCTCTGGGATACCTCGTCGTCTAAGAGCAGCCCAGATGTTTTCGTGGTTCAGTCGATCAAATGCTTTTTCGAAATCAACGAACACCAGCAGAAGAGAGTCCTGGAATTCGTTGATTTGTTCCAGTATTATTCGTAGCGTTGTGATGTGGTCCACACATGATCGTCCGGATCGGAATCCAGCTTGTTGCCGTCGAAGTGTAGCGTCGATTTTCTCCTGGATCCTGTTCAGGATCACTTTGCAGAGTACTTTGAGGGTTGTACAGATCAACGTTATGCCTCGCCAGTTACCGCACTCTGTTAGGTCTCCTTTCTTTGGGACCTTTACGAGGATACCCTGCATCCAGTCGGCCGGGAATGTTGCAGTATCCCAAATGTCAGTACCACTGTCAGGCGTTATCTGGCAGCCAAGATACTGGAAGCACTTTCTCAACTTGTTACCCAGTTATCAGTCCAGTGGTTGCGTCTTGCAGGCGGCGAGCAGGAACAGCCGAGGAAATGTTGGCCACGGAATGGCTTCTCCCCGACAACGGGTGCCGGAAGGACCCTTGAACGGGTAAGGTCAACGGGTCACTGCTGATACTGCTTGCACGGCTTGTCCACCTCTGACGTCCAGACCGTCGATTGTTGATGGCTGCCTGATTGCACTACACTAATTCAAATACCTTTTTCAGAGTGGAATCAGATTGCTACCTA